>NC_069502.1:668777836-669077836 GCF_027579735.1 Bombina bombina | reverse complement strand
TAGATAACTTGAGTTCTCTTCTCTTCTCCCTATACTTTAACCTACCCTTCTGCATTCATTTCCCCCCCTCCCCCTATTTATCTCTTCCCTTCCTACCTTCTAACACCCCCCTCCATTTCTAGTTTCTTTCTCTTAGAGGTTCTCTCCCTCACTTGGAGATAAGAGTCACAAATGGCCCCCTGGGTAGTTAAGATAAACATGGTGAAGGTTCTCATTAAGTTGATTGGTCGACAATACTATGCTACTGTGTTCACATTTGAAATATGATGGTGCACCAATCATAACAGTCAGGTGTGGCCAAAACTGTTAGCTCATCCTGTATCCTTTAGTACCCTGGAGAAATATGTTATATACCTGATATTACTTACGATTGTTCATGGAGATACTTTTATCATGACTTCTGTTATATCTGTATGTACGCAGTGAGTTGATTATTCTGTACTTGTCATTGTCAAGCTTACTTTATAATGAAAATAAAATAAAAATTATTTAAAAAAAAAAAAAAACAGGAGCAGCCTACGTGCTAAACATTATTTTAAGTTATAACTCACTACTTTCCCTACTAGCGAGGCATAGTCTATGTGTTAAATATTATTTTATGTGATTACTCTCACTACCTACCCCAAAGTCTGCACATATGTTCAGATACAGGAATAAAATAGCAATGGGGCTGTAGAACCACCCTGATAGAAGTAAGCTAACATGCAATACATGTAACTCTTATTCCCTGACCAGCAAGTGACTGGTAGAAGGAGGTTTAAGCTTCATGCATTTGTACCGTCCTGCTCTATAATAAAAGGATTTTAAACATAAACTTATTTCTTAGACTAATATAAATAGTGACATGTTAGGTTATGACCAGGAAACATATGGGGAGCCAGCCTGAAGTCAGAACACGTGGTTTCATAAAAACAGACTCCCCACCCATATGCAAGGGCTGGTGCCCTACTTACTATAAATTCAATTTAAGTCTGCAAACAATAAAAACACAGAAAGGCTATAAATGCAAAAGTCCACATAGTTTCAGGGATTACAGCAACTCTCTTCACTGGGCAAGGAGTGTAGGTTTGGGTGCACATCCCCACAATTGTCAATGGGTTCCAAAAGTAAACACACACGGAAAAAGTTATGGGTGTAAAATCTACACAGTTTCAGGCAGTATTTTTCATAAGAATAGAATCCTCAAATTAAAACATAATAACTATGGCATATTAAACAAAAACATAGCACACACACAAGGGGACAAATGTCATTGTAAAAAGTCACTGGAGTGTATATCAAGTGTTCGTCCCTCTCCCGACCGTTAGTTACTTGAATGAGCTCCCAAGTTACATCTCAGACAACAGTGCCATCATAAATCAGGAGAGTAAAAAGAAAAAAGATATGCTAGTTTAAACGTTCACAGTCATGTAGAGGGCAAAGGAAATCAGCCTTCTCCAGTTCTCTTGCAAGGGAGGTTCTGACTGAGGACGGCCCTGCCATCCCCTCCCTGTCCCTGGGGAGCAAACATATGTACAGCGGGCCAAGTACACTGCGGAGCATCAGGGTAGTGAAAAGAATGAAGCTAACTGATAGAATAAGTCCCCTCTGGGGTTGCAGCCTCCTGTTCAGTCACAACCGTGAACCTGTGTTCATTTATCTCAGGGAACCCATCCTCAGCGTCTCCCTCGGCTGTTTCCCACTGCGTGCATATACAGTGCGCACTTTGCTCCAGGAAATCGGCCGCGTCTCCCAGGTCAGAGGCAAATGTGGAGTATCTGCTGCTCTCATATGCTGGAGTAGTCTCTGAGGGGCAGGCCGCAGCTGGTAGAGAATGTTGAGTATTATACCACTGGGTGACGCTCCTTTGTGAGCCAGTTGCCACTGCTGCTCCTTCGTAAGGTTTAGCGCCGTCAGCCTCCGCACCTTGGGGTCAATATGAGTCGGTCTAGCCTGCTCCTCAGTTTGCGGTCGTAGCCTTCAAAAAGGGCTAACATAGCAATATGGAGATCCGCCATGATCGCACCACTTCGCAAAACAAGGCCGCAATGTGTAGTCCTGACAATATGCTGTGAAAGATATTAATATATTTTTGTGCAAAAAAAACTTTAGATATAAGTAGAAATATTCATATATGAATAAATATAACATGTTCTGTTATGTAGAGAACATTGGAATATAAAATATACATATTTTCATGTCGGGTTAGCGCAACTGAGAATATGTGATTGCGTTTGCGTGAGTAGGGTGTTAGGTTTTTATCCCACTTTTTTCTCCTTTAACTTCTATGGGGCAATAGATGATTTTTGCGCTAGTTGGGTTACTGCTAGAGAGAAAACAGTTTGCTTTCAACCTGTAATATGAGTGCAACACGACTAGTGCAAAAATCTTAGTTCTAGCACTCTAGCGGAAGCACAAAATACTGCTCCACTTGAAATCTAGCCCTAAAATAATAACATAATAATACTCACTGATAAGGCTCAATGAAGACCAAATGAATCATCTAGGGTTACCATTTTCCATGTTCAGAGAGGAATTGCCTGGTATTTCGGGGATGGACTGACCTTGTTAGGCGGGATCAGACTAATGTACTTCAGGAAAGCTCTCTGTGAAAAGCATTACTGGGCAAAAAGTGCACTCAGTTGATAATTTGCCATAGAACAAGCTAACAAGTATTGAGCAGAGCCGATGTTCGTTCCTGAGAATGCACTTCTCTTTCTGTATGTATATGTATATGGATATATATATATGTATATATATATACAGATTCAAAATAAGGTGCACTCCATCAAGCGTAATCCAATTGCCGTGGTGCTGCATGCAAAGTAAATACAAATTCCAATTCGGATGCATACCCATTGAGAAAGGTGCCAGAGGCGCACCGAAACGTCTGGGGGTAATTGTGCTATGGATATCGTCATTTGTGTTTAATAAATTAACTTTTTACTGCAAGACTGGTGAGTCCAGCATTATTTTACTTGTATGGAGTGAGAATTGGAATTTATATATATATAAAAGACAACAATTGGATGCGCCTACTCGTGATGATAATTTATAAATATCTATCAACAACCCCTCAAATCTTAAAAAGACAGTGCAATAGTGCTGTGCAAAGTGTAAATAAATACAAAGAATAAAACGTGATGATCAAGTATAGAGTCACTTATCCCAGATCATGTGATAGCCAGTCCCAGGCACGATCGTGATGACCCTCAGTTGTAATAGGTGTGCAATTCGTAACCTATCCCAGGCACAAAGATGAAATCCCACCATTCAATGTGGGAAGAGGTTTGTGGTCAGCTGCTTCTTCAATAAATTAGTTGGAATCAAGTCTGCAGTATCAAAATAAAACAAAGGAAGGCACCACCATAGTGCAGATCAGTAATATCAAAAACAACCCGCACTCGACTATATTGTACTTACAAGATGTAAGGCACATGCTAAGTGCTACAAATGCCTTCTGAGTTATTATAGTCGCTCAGCAAACTCTTCCTCGTACTCGCCAGACTCTTCTGTATCCTGTGAACAGCTCTCACTGTGTTCTTTTTGGTTCAGTACCACAGGTAGGTCTCAGAGTAGGGATAATAAACTGTTAACATTAACAGTATATATATATACAACGGTCACAATGGTTTGTGTAAAATGATCTAAAATTCTGTGGAAAGTCTGTTATAAGAAAAAGTAATAAAAGTAATAAACCACAACGTTTCACGGTCTACAACAACCGTTTCATCAGGTGCATTCTATTTCTATATATATCTGATAGTATTTTGCTACAATATATATTTATACCTACATACATGATTTTATATATATAGGTATAGATATATATAGGAATATATATTTAAAAATACTAAGAACATATTCTGCTATGTACAGATCATTGGAATGTAAAATATTTGCAGTAAATAGACACTATAAAACTTTATTAAAAATGAATATTGCACACATATTGTTTTTCATGTTTTCATCTACTTAATTGCAAAGGGCTCTAAAGCAGTAGTTTTTAACCCAAATGAATTCAAGGCCTGGTAAATTTTTGCCGGACATGTCCAGAGCCCTGTAGTGTGTATATATAATGCATTGGTGTAAGTGGGGATGACATTTTATACATTCATTTACGTCAATGGGCTGGTATCACTTAACTGTGGTGCCCAGGTCCAGTCCTATCTGCTCCTTATCCGACACTGTCCTCACACTGAACTGGCGCTATACGTGCACAGTGCATATGCACATGTGCACTGGCACTCTGACAAGCCTGCATGGTATTTCTTATGTGTGGAGTGGCATGCCTCTCACATCTCCAAGTGGGGACATTTCAGGTCAAGGGCCGGTACTGGGCCATGGCCCAACTGTTGAGAAACCAGGCTCTAATGCACTTATATATATATATATATACAGAGTCAGACAGAAATAACACCCCTTTTTCATGAACTTGGAATTTATTTCAGGGAAACTGGAACAAAGAAAAAACAGGCTTTACTTCTGTAAGAATTCTGTAAGATTCTAAGGGGCATATGTATCAAGCTCCGTATGGAGCTTGATGCCCTGTGTTTCTGGCGAGCCTGCAGGCTTGCCAGAAACAGCAGTTATGAAGCAGCGGTCACAAAGACCGCTGCTCCATAACCTGTCCACCTGCTCTGAGCAGGCGGACACACATCGCTGGAAATCAACCCGATCGAGTACGATCGGGTTGATTGACACCCCCCTGCTGGTGGACTATTGGCCGCGAGTCTGCAGGGGACGGCGTTGCACCAGCAGCTCTTGTGAGCTGCTGGTGCAATGCTGAATATGGCGAGCGTATTGCTCACCGTATTCAGCGAGGTCTGGCGGACCTGATCCGCACTGTCGGATCAGGTCCGCCAGACCTTAATAACTAGAGGCCACAGTCTGTAGTAAAAGATTTGATATAGATTACAAGTTCATGAAAAAGGGGCGTTACTTCTACAAGCTTATGAAAAAGGGGCGTTACTCCTTCCTGACCCTATATATGTATATTTACAGACATATATATATATATATATATATATATATATATATATATACATATAAACATATAAATACATATGTACATAGTGTGTATATATATATATATATATATATATATATATATACTGTATATATACAGTTGTATGCAAAAGTTTAGGCACCCCTGACAATTTCCATGATTTTCATTTATAAATATTTGGGTGTTTGGATCAGCAATTTCATTTTGATCTATCAAATAACTGAAGGACACAGTAATATTTCAGTAGTGAAATGAAGTTTATTGGATTAACAGAAAATTTTCAAAATGCATCAAGACGAAATTAGACAGGTGCATACATTTGGGCACCCTTGTCACTTTGTTGATTTGAATACCTGTAACTACCTAGCACTGATTAATTGAAACACGCAATAGGTTTGGTGAGCCTATTAAGCCTTGATATTCATAGACAGGTGCATCCAATCATGAGAAAAGGTATTTAAGGTGGACAATTGCAAGTTGTTGTTCTCTTTGACTCTCCTCTGAAGAGTGGCAACATGGGGGCCTCAAAACAATTCTCAAATGACCTGAAAACAAAGATTGTTCAACATTATGGTTTAGGGGAAGGCTACAAAAAGCTATCACAGAGATTATCCACTGTGAGGAACATAGTGAGGAAATGGAAGACCACAAGCACAGTTCTTGTTAAGGCCAGAAGTGGCAGGCGAAGTAAAATATCGGAGAGGCAAAGGCAAAGGATGGTGAGAATGGTCAAAAACAGCCCACAGACCACCTCCAAAGACCTACAACATCATCTTGCTGCAGATGGTGTTACTGTGCATCGTTCAACAATTCAGCGCACTTTGCACAAGGAGAATCTTTATGGGAGAGTGATGCGGAAGAAGCCTTTTCTGCAAACATGCCACAAACAGAGTCGCTTGAGGTATGCAAACACACATTTGGAAAAGCGATCTTCATTTTGGAAGAAGGTGCTGTGGACTGATGAAACAAAGATTGAGTTATTTGGTCATAACAAGGGGCGTCATGCATGGCGGCAAAAGAACACAGCGTTCCAAGACAAACACTTGCTACCCACAGTAAAATTTGGTGAATGTTGCATCATTTTGTGGGGCTGTGGGGCTAGTGCCGGTACTGGGAATCTTGTTAAAGTTGAGGGTCGCATGGATTCCACTCAATATCAGCAGATACTTGAGAATAATGTTGAGGAATCAGTCACAAAGTTGAAGTTACGTCGGGGTTGGATATTTCAACAAGAAAACGACCCAAAACACTGCTCAAAATCTACTCTGGCATTTATGCAGAGGAACAAGTACAATGTTCTGGAATGGCCATCCCAGTCCCCAGACCTGCATATCATTGAAAATCTGTGGGGTAATTTGAAGCGGGCTGTCCATGCTCGGCAATCATCAAACCTAACTGACCTGGAGATGTTTTGCAAAAGAGGAATGGTCCAAAATACCTTCATCCAGAATCCAGACACTCATTACTGGCTATAGGAAGCATCTAGAGGCTGTTATTTCTGAAAAAGGAGGCTCTACTAGATATTGATGCAATATTTCTGTTGGGGTGCCCACATTTATGCACCTGTCTAATTTCGTTTTGATGCATATTGCACATTTTCTGTTAACCCAATAAACCTCATTTCACTACTGAAATATTTACTTTGTCCTTCAGTTATTTGATAGATCAAAATGAAATTGCTAATCCAAACACCCGATTATTTATAAATGAAAATCATGGAAATTGTCAGGAGTGCCAAAACTTTTGCATATGATTGTGTATATTTGTGTATATGTGAATATTTTTATATATATATATATATATATATATATATATATATATATATATATATATATAAAAACATTATATCATCCCGCAGCTCCAGAAAAAAGAGAAATATTGTAAAGAGTCTTTTTTTCTTAAAAGCAAAAATAAGTTTTATTTCCAAAAATGTTAAAAAGAAGCATGTAAAAACATGTAAACCATATAGGCTAGTCGCAGGCCTGCAACAAGGTGTTCAGAACCCAACGCCAAACATGTTTCGGGCCTAGCTTCAGCCCTTGTTCACTGGCATGATTTGGGTTCACACCTGCTAGTGCTATTTAAGGATAAGGTACTTAAAATGATTGCAGGCACCTGTGCAATGTTAACTCTTTATGTGATCTTAAATATATGACAATAAATAATACTAGTGCAAGTTACCTTATACCTATACCTTTTAAATTTAGAGAATAATTTCAAACAATATTACAACTAGATTTAGAATATTATATTTTAAATATATTATATAAAGTATACTCTCTGATGAATTTTGTAGAATCAGTAAAATAAATCTACATCCATAATTGAATTTAGACCAGAGGGGTGTTTTGTCTGTAAATTAAAGATCCAAAACACTTCTCTCTGGTCCAAACGTCTTTCCCTGTCTCCTCCTCTCCTATGCCTTGGTATGTGATCTATGCCTTGTACTGTTAATAGGGATTCATTTGAATTGTGCCGGTACTGGGAATCTTGTTAAAGTTGAGGGTCGCATGGATTCCACTCAATATCAGCAGATACTTGAGAATAATGTTGAGGAATCAGTCACAAAGTTGAAGTTACGTCGGGGTTGGATATTTCAACAAGAAAACGAACCAAAACACTGCTCAAAATCTACTCTGGCATTTATGCAGAGGAACAAGTACAATGTTCTGGAATGGCCATCCCAGTCCCCAGACCTGCATATCATTGAAAATCTGTGGGGTAATTTGAAGCGGGCTGTCCATGCTCGGCAATCATCAAACCTAACTGACCTGGAGATGTTTTGCAAAAGAGGAATGGTCCAAAATACCTTCATCCAGAATCCAGACACTCATTACTGGCTATAGGAAGCATCTAGAGGCTGTTATTTCTGAAAAAGGAGGCTCTACTAGATATTGATGCAATATTTCTGTTGGGGTGCCCACATTTATGCACCTGTCTAATTTCGTTTTGATGCATATTGCACATTTTCTGTTAACCCAATAAACCTCATTTCACTACTGAAATATTTACTTTGTCCTTCAGTTATTTGATAGATCAAAATGAAATTGCTAATCCAAACACCCGATTATTTATAAATGAAAATCATGGAAATTGTCAGGAGTGCCAAAACTTTTGCATATGATTGTGTATATTTGTGTATATGTGAATATTTTTATATATATATATATATATATATATATATATATAAGTTCAAACACAGGATACACTCTCCAGGATTTACAAATAAATCACCTTTATTTCATGTGAAGTTTCGGGGTTTCACCCCCTTCCTCAGGCAGAAAAAATTGTAACAAACTTTCTGTCTGAGGAAGGGGGTGAAACCCCTGAAACGTCCCGTGAAATAAAGGTGACTTATTTATAAATCCTGGAGAGTGCATCATGTGTTTGAACTTTATGCTATTGTTTGGAGGCACCCTGGGTGGCTGATCTTGAATCGTGAGTGCTGGCCTCTACCTATATATATATATATATATATATATATATATATATATATATATATATATATATATATATATATATATATATATATATATATATATATATATAATTCCATAGAAGAAAGAACAGAAGAAAATACATATTTATATCCTCTTAAAAAGAAAGGGATTTCAGCCTTCAAAATTATATATAATAATAACGGTATCACACTAAGTAAATTCAAACAATTATTAGTCATTTATTTTGGCTCTGTCCCCTTAAGTGCATAAATTCAGCGTACGAGTCTCCCAACAAGTTGCATTAATTATATATTATACTTATTATTACATAAATATACTAATAGTACATTTGTAAAGTGAAATGAAATAGACAAGAGAATTAAAAAAGCATGGCCAGCTTATAACCAATGAATATGGATAAATATGCATATATGCAACACCTCTACCGAAGGGTAGCCCTGTACTCCAACAGGAATCTGCTACCTTGGTTTATAAATGAGGATCCATGCAAATACTTTACTACACGAATAAATCAGAGGCAACACCTCTCTCAGACGGTGACCCTGTTATTTCTAACTGGAAAAGTGTCAGCATGAGAAACCTGGACACCTAAGGGAGTGAGCTTACGTGCAAACTCATCTTATTTCCCTATTCAGTTTAAGGAAGTTTACTATGAAATCTCATGAAAGTTAAGTCAAATCTCATGAGATCACAGTAAAAGAGTTCATGACCTCAGCACTGCTGATGCTGATTGGCTGCTGTTCATTTCTTTTTTTTTTTTTACCTGCAGCTGGGCAGCAGCTGAGTATAACTTTTTACACAGAACTTACTCTGGTGAGCTGAGGAAATTGTGAGGTAAAATATCTTCTTTTTTTACATAGAGATGCTCAGGTGATATTTTCCTGTCTGCTTTTTACAGTTATACTGCATCAGTTTCAAGTGATTTAGCATATGAGTATTATGTCCCTTTAATTCTATCTTCATAAGTTTTTAGATGCCTTTATTATCTCCAGTCAAGCAGCTGCTTTCAGATTTACAGATTTTTATTAGAGCATGTCATCTTTTCACTAGTGAAGCTGCAATGTTATGTGTATAATCCCTGCAAATAGTAGTAGTTGAAGTACCGCTTAGGAGCTGCAGCGCACTGCTGGTCCTGAGTGGAAACTGCTGCTGATCCACTTCAATACTGAGACAACCCTGCTTCTGCAATCCATACTATGTGAATCATGCAATGGGGACTATCCAGCATGTTGAAACTGAGGCACTTCACTTCGTGCATACTTGGACAGCAGTGGGTGTTCTAAACTGAAGCATTACAGCTATAAATATTTTTATCACTATAATGGCCCTTTAAAGGGACACTGAATCCAATTTTTTTCTTTTGTGATTCAGATAGAACATGCAATTTTAAGCAACTTTCTAATTTACTCCTTTTATCAATGTTTATTTGTTCTCTTGCTATCTTTATTTGAAAAAGAATGCATCTAAGCTTTTTTTTTTTAGGACCCTGGACAGCACTTTTTTATTGGTGGATGAATTTATCCACCAATCAGCAAGGACAACCCAGGTTGTTCACCAAAAATGGACTGGCATCTAAACTCACATTCTTGCATTTCAAATAAAGATACCAAGAGAATGAAGAAAATTTTATAATAGAGCATGACATTTTAAGCAACTTTCTAATTTACTCCTATCTGAATCACAAAAAGAAAAACATTTGGGTTCAGTGTCCCTTTAAGGTTGCTAAATATAATTTAAAAAAATATTTTAACCCAAAAGTATTAATAGCTATAAAATAATATTGATTAAATGGACACCAAATCATACTGGTAAGATCAATAAATTAAATTATGGATGTATTGCTGAACTGTCTATCACTTTTGGATGTACAAATGAAGCCTAATTTTTTTTCTTTCATGATTCAGATAGAGCGTGCAATTTTAAGCAACTTTCTAATTAATCCTATTATCAATTTTTCTTTGTTCTCATGGTATCTTTATTTGAATATGCAGGGATGTAAGCTTAGGAGCCAGATCTTTTTTGGTTTAGTACCTGGGTAGCGCTTGCTTATTGGTGACTAAATGTAGCCACCAATCAGCAAGTGCTACCCAGGGTCTGAACAAAAATTGGGCCGTCTCTTAAGCTTACATTTCTGCTTATTCAAATAAAGATTCCAAGAGAATGAAGAAAAATTGAAAATAGGAATAAAGTAGTAAGTTGCTTAAAATTGCACGCTCTATCTGAATCATGAAATAAAAAATTTGGGTTTCATATCCTTTAAAGCTGAAAATAAGGAAACACTTATAACCATCAATTACATTCATTTTATCCAAAATATTCTACAGCCATCCTATGAGCAAAAACATCCCAATTACGTCCCCTATTGTCTTGTGTCCCAATCCTGGTCAATCATAGAGGGCATGAACAAATTTATAGAAACTTACATTTTTTCCAATGTATTCCTAATAAATGTTCTATATCTTCTGGTTTGTGTAAGGTAGTGATTTCACAAGTTCAATATTTAGAAACTTCACATGAAGGGCTGCTGTTTCAGAGGTCCATTGTTTCAGGTGAGCCTGAAACTAAATTTAAGAAGCAGTGGTTGTAAGACCATTGCTCCTTAACCTGTCCACAACCTAAAATGTGGCTGATTGAACAGTCCCTGCTAGCGGCCGATTAGCCACCTTTATCTTTAAAGTCCAAAATAAACTTTCATGATTCAAATAGGGCATGTCATTTTAAACAACTTTCCAATTTACTTTTATCACCAATTTTGTTTTGTTCTCTTGGTATTCTTAGTTGAAAGCTAAAGCTAGGTAGGCTCATATGCTAATTTCTTAGACCTTGAAAGCTAATCTGAATGCATTTCGACAGTTTTTAACCACTAGAGGGCATTAGTTCATATGTGTCATATAGATAACATTGAGCTCACGCATGTGAAGTTACCTAGGAGTCAGCACTGATTGGCTAAAATGCAAGTCTGTCAAAAGAACTGAAATAAGGGTGCAGTTTGCAGAGGTTTAGATACAAGGCAATTACAGAGCTAAAACGTGTATTATTATATCTGTGTTGGTTATGCAAAAAATTGGTAATAAAGGGATTATCTATCTTTTTTTAACAACAACAATTCTGTTGTTGACTGTCCCTTTAATACTCTACTGTCATAGAGTTCTAAAGACAAGAGTCCTGAGTTCCTATGAACCCACCTAGGTTTACTCTTAAAAAATGGATACTACGAAAACAAAGCATATTTGATTATAGATGTGTATTGGAAACTATTCAAAAGTACATGTGGTATCTGAATCATAAAAATAACATTTTTACTTTTTTTGTCTTTTTAATGTATGTAATATAAATTGAATGTCAATAGCTATTCACTTTCTTACATTACTACTTCTGAAATTTTCTGTCTATGACTCAGCAAGGTATCTTTAGAGTTGCTGCATATGATAGTAATTATTTTAATCTATAATGTATAGTGGTATAGCAATTTCTCATGCACTGAAACTACTAAAAGTAAATCACCTGGATTTTGTGCCTTAAAACCCCCTCAAGCAATGCTAAAAAAAGAAAATCAACCCCTACAGAGGTGTTCACTTGAGGTCTGATGATCTAAAGTTCTGCACTCTAGTGAGATTATCTAAGAAGTCTTTTCAGTACAGTGAGGTTTTAAACAATTTTATAAAGGCACATTTTAGCTTTAGAGCGGATTATCCTGCTATGTAGGGTCCTGGATATGAAAGATAAGGACATACCTTACAATTTAATGCTAAAACAAATCATATATTTTTGCTTGAATACTATCAATTTCCTTGGGCCCCAATAATCTGAAGCTCTCTGCTCTTGTTTGCTTATCTAAAAGGTCTCAATAGTTTGGTTAGGTCCCTCAAAAAAAATATTAGAATGACAAATTTAAGCCTGAGAGCTAATCTCACTATGCAGGTTCTAGATGTGAATGAGAAACACACACATTATAATATGATGCTCAAAACGGCTGTACGCATGAATACAAAAGAACAAAAAAGATGAAGAAGGACTTCATAAAAAACCCAACTTTATCAATTATACATGTTAAAATATAGCACAGTCCACAACAAGGAATAGAGCATACCCTGTAAAAGGGGTGATTACAGCTGAAAGCAGGTTAATATATTTGAACAAACTTTAAATAAAAAGTTATGGTGTTTTTTTTGTTTGTTTTTGTTTGTTTGATCTTTTTTAAAATAATCTTTGCATTAAAAATCTCTGTTCATATGGTACCCTGCTTGTTCCAGTTTTTTAAATGTTTGTTTATCTTGCCATAAACAGCAGCCATTTTACAGCTAATTCAAAGAGGGTTAGGTCTACATTTGCATGAATTCAGAGGGATACGACACTCATTTCTTTCAGTTATTTAAAGAGACATAAAACCTCATATGTTTCTTTCATGATTCAGACAGAGCATCCAATTTTAAATACCTTCCCAATTTACTTCTATTATCAAATTTGTTTCATTCTTTTGGTATCCTTTGTTGAAGGAGCAGCAGTGCACCACTGGGGTCTAGCAGAACATATTAATTGAGCCAATGGCAAGAGGCAGATATGTGCAGCCACCAATCAGCAGTTAGATACAAGTAGAACATTGCTGCTCCTGAACCTACCTAGGCAGGCTTTTAAGCAAACACTTACATAGAACAGGAAGCAAATTAGATAACAGAAGTAAATTGAAAAGTTGTTTCAAACTGTAGGCTGTATCTGAATCATTAAATAAATAATTATGTTTCATGATTCAGATAGGGCATGCAATTTTTAGCAACTTTCCAATTTAGTTTTATCATCACATTTGCTTTGTTCTCTTGGTATTCTTTGTTGAAAGCTAAACCTAGGTTGGCTCATATACTAATTTCTAAGCCCTTGTAGGCTGCTTCTTATCTCAGTGCATTTTGACAGTTTTTTCCAGCTAGACAGCGCTAGTTCAGTGTTTGCCTATAGCAAGGATGCTTACCAGAAGCAGCCGGGAAGTAGAGATAAATCCAAAATACAATCTCAGATACATCCAAAATACAATCTTCTGTAACCATTTTATGGAATCAAATGTCGCCTATAACATTTAAATTCTGTCTTTCATAATCAAATCCACTTTTATATACTTTTACTGTAGATACAAAAAACAGGAGCCATCATACAACTATAACACTTTTGATATAAAATTATACAATGGTAGTCTTATTTTTGACTTTAATGAATCTCTGCACGTAAAATATATTCCTCATTGGTAATCTATGATTTGCTAGTTATATATATATATATATATATATATATATATATATATATATATATATAGGTATAGAGTTTCCATATAATAAATTCAGCAGCTGAATTTGCAGGTTATATTTTGATAGAAAAAGTATTAGATAGAAAAAGTGTTCTTATGTGCACTTGCCTGAAACTGCAAACATTCTGGCATAGAGATTAAAAAAACATTCCAAGGAGACTAAAATGCCTTGAAATGAAATCTACTATACGTAACAAATGGAAGCACTGAAGTGATTTTAAGAGGATGAACATTTATATATTCTTGCAATTCCCACCTCCCAAACAAAGGAAGTGAGTTATTTACAATGATATTCACCTACTTTTGACTCATTGAACTGTAAAATATGGAGTCATCCCATGTAAACTGTAAAATATATTGGCATAAATTTTACTTTATGGGCACTATGTACTAAGTAGTCAATTTATCCGACATTGTAAACGTGGATAAACTCGCTTTAACTCGCAGCGAGCGAAATGATGTCCACTGGCACTATGTACTAAAAAACACTCTGAAATAGTCACGTCTAGTCCGCCGCGAGCAGTGGCGGATGATTGATAAATTTGATGCCTCGCTCGCCACAACTTATCAAATGTACTAAAATGTCTGGAGAATTGTATGACCAATTATAAACACGTGACCTGCAAGGTGTCACAAACATCATAGTAGTCACAGGAATAGAAATCAGAAACTATAAAAGGTCAACATTACTAAAAAAAACATTATATTGTTAAAATGTTTTGGAACATTTCAATCCCTGCGTTCTTTTTGTCAAATTCAAATTAGAATTTCGATATAGGTTCATCTGGATCTGAAGCCCAGACTTCTAAATTAAAGAATTAAAGGACCCTATTGCCATAAAATGCAATGCAGCTAATAGTTTCAATAGTCCAGTAATAACCAGTGAACGCGCCATCATCGACTCCAAATAATCTTCTATCTCTCGATACAAGTGTAATATGGATTCATGAATCTTTGTATGATTTCTCGGTCTGAAAGGCCGTGCAAACCAACCCGTGAAGGAATACACGGAGGGACATGAAATCCCCTTCTTCTTAATCGATTTGCAAAATTTTCTTCAATATTCGATCTTCTAGTCCAAATTTGCATCACACGGATGAGAAACAAATACAGAAGTCTCTCAATAGCTCAAAAACTTAACAATGTAAGTACAATGAGGAGTTTACACCCTTTTATATAGGTCTAGACTGGCGTCTCGGTTGACTTTCCTATTATTTTGTACCTTGCCCGCCACCTAAAAGGTGCCGAGGCAAAATCAGCGAGGTGGTAGCGAAAAATATATAGAGTGGATAAATATATTTATTAGTACATTAGTATTATTGCGAGTTGGTTTTCAAATCTGTATCGAGGATTGGCGGACAAGTACGGTCACAAGTTTAAAAATGCGAGTTTGGACATAGTTGACTACTTTGTACATACCATTTTGTATATGTGCACGAGTTTTGACGCAAAAATATTAGCGGGCAGCTTGCTGACTGCTTAGTACATGGAGCCCTGTTCTGGCTTTGTACTACTTCTCAGCACTCTAGAAATTACATGACAAAACATGTTGAACTGGAAGTGAAAAAAAAAGCTAAATGCATTCAATAACTAATTATGTTGTGTTCAGTGAAAAACTTGTATCTCTTTGTATTATGTTTAATTGTGATGCTCTTTAATGAGAACTTACAATCATTATTGAGCCGCAATAAATGAATTAATATTACTCCAAAACAATATAGTTGCCACTCTTAAATGTCTCCTGTTTTTTTTTTTTTCATGTCATTATTTTATGGCCGAATTTCCCTGTGTGTGATACATTGTTGATCCGTCATTATTCAGGCATTAATGTTTCAGCCATATTTCCCTGTATTGTTTTCCCACGCTTGCTGATATTTAATGATCCGCATCGGAGCGATTTTGAATGTTTGTTTTTCTCTTTCATGATTTGATTTCTCTGAGTTTTCTGTTGCTTGTGCTTACTGCTTGTACCTAGGTACCTAGTTGTCTGGAAGTTGCTGAACTTGACCTGATTCTCTGTTTTCTCCTTGCCTGATGATCATGTACTGCTCTAGCCTGACAGTGTACCATCCTCTGCCTCTTTATCGGTTTGCTTGCCTGACTTTTGTACAACAATTGCTTTCCTGGATCTGACTCTACTCCTGACAAGGACTACAGTATCTTAAGTCAAGCCTTACCCAGTGCGTTGGGGCAGTGTGTACAGAAAAAACTTAGGGTTGGTGATAGGGCTAAGGAGTTGATATTTAAGGAAGCAAAGTGGATTTGGAATATAAATACCATGTTTCCAAAAGGTCTTAATTTCAATTTACTCCCATTAATTTAAGTATGAATGTCTTTTTGAAAAGTTACCTACAACATTTCTACCTTTCCCCCTTAAAAGAATGGTGCCTCCTTTTACTCTGTTTTGTTTTTAATTGCGTGTTCAATACATCTTATATGTATGGGGGTTTTAAGTTATGCAGTGGTGTAAGATGAGTAGGATATGATGCAATGTTGTAAATTCCCCTTTACTCTCTGATGATTGGTCACCATTTTTAGAGATTTGTAATAAATGCTTGTGTTTTATCATATGTTGTTAGCTTGATAAAAAGGCAGGACCCCCGAAACTATGCTCTTACACTAATAAAGGTTATCCTTTTGAGTGCTACCTTGCTGTGTTTCTTAATGAATTTTGGACGGACCATTAAGGGTGGCCCTAAAAGTATAGCACCATATACAGACATTTTGTGCACACTTATGAGGATATTTGGTTGGAGTGCTGAACCTATTCCTTGGATAAGGAAACAATTTAGCACAGGCTTTTAATGGGGGTTTTAGCAGTAGTTTTCATAGGCCCTCATATAAGCATACAAATAAACATTTTGGTATTAGTATTTTAATGGCGTAGATGTTAAAAAGATATATTTTATTAACGTTTTCATGAAACCAGGTAATTATATTTTGTATTATTGTGTAAATTAAGTCTACACTAAAATATCTGTGTGAACAGTCAATATTTGGCACTCAAAAGAGGTCAGGACCATTGAAAAGTAAAAAATTCTGTCAATACTGGTATTAAATTCTCTCAAAGCAAAATACTGGTGATGTTAAAGAGAAATTAAAGTATTTTTATCTATGTATTAAAAAGTATTCAATTTGTTGCTAAAAATCTGAATCTATATATATATATAAACACAACAGAGAGTGCACTTTAACCAGGATTTTTTTTGTAAGATTTTTTACTTGAAAGTGAACGTTTTTGGGTGTTTAGCCCCTTCCTCAGTCATACAAGTACATAGATGATATATATATATATAATATTTTAAATGTTTGAATGCTGTTTATCTTCTTGCTTCCATAATAGTAACCGATCAGGAACATATATAAATGTGCTCCTGCATATGTCAACCAATCAAGATGCATCAGGTAGGAATATGAAAGATCTGTATTCCATGAAATGTACTCCAGTCTTTTGGGGAGAATGGAAACACTACAAGTTCTGGAGTTAAATTAGACAAAAAATAGGCAGAATAAATAATGAAAGTATACTGCAAAGTTTTGTAATTATGCAAAATTAAAGATTTTATGACATTACATTTCAATTTTAATGTCGCTTTAACACAACATGACATCAAAATAACTGGATTATAAGTGGAATTGAAAAGTTTAGAAATATAAAACACACAAAAAAGCCATGTGAGGCTCTCTGCATAGCTCTTCTAATGGATTGCAATATAGGCCATGGTCCTAATTCTTAAACATAAAATAACATTTCTCCATGCCTGATGCACCATACTTTAGATGTAGGTAGCAATGGACGGTGTGGGAAAAGCTAATATACAACTCTATGTGCATCAATTCAGAAATGATATTTGTTCCTATCTGATATCTGATTGTCATGGCTATACTGTTCCATTGTGTTTCATGGCCATACAAATGTTTTGAAAGATATGGCTGAATGCTAATCATGCTCATGTAAGCCAGTGTCCTTACATTCTTTACAAATGTCAGGTGTTTATCATTGTAAAATTCCATTAATAATTTGACAAGTAAAAGTACAAGGGCACACAGCCATGACTCCTACTTTAATGGTTTCAGTTTTATTCAAAGCTTTTGATATCTACTAGATTAGTCCAGCATTTTTATTGTAGAATTCTAAAACAAGATTCAAATTAAATTTGGAAACATTAATTTATAAAAGAAAACATGTTTTTGAATGATTTGATTAATTAGTTATTGATTGAAATCAATTAAGTAAGAGGTAACGTCTATTATAGGTTCCTTACTTTTTATTTTGACCCAAAGAACACTATTAACTTGAGTCAAATGAATATGATTAAACAATAGGAAAATTCTAAGCACACGCAAAAATGTATTTTTAGATTGGTTACCATGGTGATTTCCATTCACGGGTGGAATACAACATAATGAAAAGAAAGTACTTTGCTGACTATTATTCTTTAACTTTTTTTAAACAAAGCAAACATTTTCTGTAGCTATGTTTGAAGACATACAAAGAGAACATTGTTGCATTGATAGAAATTATATATAAAATTAAATAAATTATGAATATATAGAACATGTGTAGGAGACTGGCAAACTCTTGATAACCAGTCTATAAATTATTTGCAGGTATAAGCCTCTGCACTTTATCTGAGATTTAAGCAAGTTAAACGTCTTATATTTGTGGTAACACTTTACCGGTAGTCGACCGGTAAAGTGTTACCACAAATATAAGACGTTTAGTCGACCGGTAAAGTGTTACCACAAATATAAGACGTTTAACTTGCTTAAATCTCAGATAAAGTGCAGAGGCTTATACCTGCAATTAATTTATAGACTGGTTATCAAGAGTTTTGTAGATTTGACATCTGAAACCAAAGATAGACATTATCCGATAAACGGCAATGTCCTAAGGAGTGAACCTTTTTTAATATTACAGTATCTACCACTATTGCACTCTGGTATCTTTATATACATTGTTTCACTGATACAAGTGTATTTGTGAAGTTATAGGGAGACGTCCCTTTTAAAATATATTTTTTGTGTGTTGCTTTTAATTTTGTGCTTGTTGATTCTGATATTTATAAAATTTATATACAGTCTATCCAAGTCCCTGGTCAATTTTTGTTTTTAATCAATTGTCAAGCTTTTAAGGGGTATCTTTAGCTTTTTTAGCGCCCTTACTTCTTCTCCCAAGTTTGCCTAATTTTGATTATAACAGTCTGAAGGATCTGTTATTTAGTTAAGGTGTCTGATACCCTACACTTAGCGCACTTCAATTACCCATCACCACATAATTAAAATATGAACCCCTTAACCCACCCACATCGCAATAAACTTAATTAACCTTTTAACCCCTAAACCACAAAACCCCCATTTTGCAAAATTATATTTATTATTTTACTATTTAACATATTAACTCTTAAACTGCCACCCCCACATCGCAATAAACCAAATTAATCTATTAACCCCTAAACCACCAAACCCTCACATCGCATTAAACCAAAATAACCTATTAACCCCTAAACCGCTAAACCCCCACATCGCAATAACCCTAATTAACCTATTAACCCCTAAACCGCCAAACCCCCACATTGCAATAACCCAAATTAATATATTAACTCCTATACCACTAAACCCCCCACAACACAAATAACTATTTTAATTACAAAGACCCCATTAATTAACCCCAATTACTACTAAATTACAATTAAGATAAAAAAAACTAACATTAAATTACAAAAAATAAAAAAGTCTCACATTACAGAAAAAAATAAACAAAATGATCAAAAATAAAAAAATTATACCTAATCCCTATGAAAATAAAAAAGCCCCCCCGAAAATAAACACCCACTAATTTACCAATGGCCCTTAAAAATACTAAGTCCCCCCTAACAGTAAACCCCCCACCCACCAAACCCCCCAAATTAAAAAACTTAACACCAAAAAAAAACCAAACTACCCATTGCCCCTAATGGGGAATTTGTATGGGCATTCAGCTCTTGTACTGTGCTTAAAAGGGCAATCAGAGGATCCAGGCATTGGATCCTCTGACGATGGATATGCTTGGAAAAAGACCTTCTCAACTGGACTTTAGAAACAGTGAGTACCTATTTGGGGCTTAGGTTTAGGCTTTTTTATTTTAATTTTTGGGGTGTTTTTTTTTAGATTAGAGATTTTTTGGGCTTGAAAAAGAGCTGATTGCCCTTTTAAGGGCAGTAAAAGAGCTGAATGCCCTTTTAAGGGCAGTAAAAGAGCTGAATGCCCTTTTAAGGGCAATGCCTATACAAAAGCACCTTTAGGGGCAATGGGTAGTTTAGTTTTTTTAGTGTTATGTTTTTTTATTTTGGGGGTTTGGTGGGTGGGGTTTTTTTACTGTTAGGGGGACTTAGTATTTTTTAGAGCTAAAAGAGCTGTTTAACTTAGGGCAATGCCCTACAAAAGGCCCTTTTAAGGGCTATTGGTAGTTTAATATTAGATAAGGAGGTGTTTTTATTTTAGGGGGATTTTTTATAGGGGTTTTGTTTATTTTTTTCTGTCATTTTACTTTTTAATTTTTTTGTAACTTAGACTGCCCACTGGGCAGGCATATCACCTAATACATTATAAAAACTACTCCCCCTTTCCAATGTGGCTCACCATCTGATGTAACTTGCACAATAATTCCACTATCTGGGAGGCACTCCTTACTCCTAGACCTTACATTAATGCCAAGCTTGACCAAACATCTGATAAATGGAAAGTTTGTGACTGTAAGTGAGATCTTGGAGTAAGGAGCACCTCCTGGATAGAGGATAGGGGTAGTTATTGCACTAGGAAATATGTTTCTTTCTAATGATACAGTGAGTTCATGGATCATCTCTAATTACTATTGGGAATATCACTCCTGGCCAGAAGGAGGAGGCAAAGAGCACCACAGCAAAGCTTTTAAATATCACCTCCCTTCCCTCCAACCCCAGTCATTCTCTTTGCCTATGTTAAAAGCAAGGAGGTGGTAAAGTTTAGGTGTCTGAAAGAAGATTCTTCAATCAAGATTTTATTATTTTTTTAAGATTGTCCTGCTTCCTCCTGGGGTTTAGCCGTAGTCCATGTCAGTCTCTTCAGTAGAACAGTGGTGGCTTTTAAGCAGTTGGGAACTTGTCGGGTATAATCCTCACTGCGCCTCCCAAATAGTTTTTGCTGCCCTATCTTGAAAGCCTGATTAGGATTATTCAGTCTTTCTAATTTTCCCACGGGTCCATGTGAGGGAGATGACCTCTCATACCATGTGAGCTGCCCTGCTTCTGGGCAGATTGATCTTCAGGTAAATGCCTAATTTTATTTCTTATGAAGAATATGGCTTTTTTCAGTTAAGTCTGTTTTGGGACACTAATAATCCTATTTGGGGTTAATAAGATTTTAGTAGGCAGTGGGAATGGACAATTTTTTGGAGAGAGGCTCAGACTTAGTTTATTGTTCCGGTTAATTCCGGACTTTGGGGACAGAGTCAGTGGAATCAGTGAGTAAGGTTTACTGTGTGCAACAGCTCTGGAGGCTCAGACTTTGTGGGGCCGTTTTATTTTTCCTAGGTGGGAATGCCCACGAAATGGAAGGGCAGTTTAATTTTCTGAGGCAGCAATTTAGTGTTGCACGCCTTTCAGAAGCACTTCTGGTTAGTTCCGGTCCAGAGATTGTTGCTGCATCTCTGCTTAAAAAAGTTGTTATATCGTAGCCGTTTTTAACAGCTAGATCCAGGCCCGAACTGGCCATAGGGCATTGCCGGCAAATGCCCGGTGGGCCGCTGGGTGCCTTAGCCCCACCCCCACCCGGCCTTAGCCGTGCCACTGCCTGGTCTTGGCCCCGCTCCCACTCACAAGTGCTGTGGCTAGCCCCAAAATGTTATTGTGACTGTGTGACATCATGTAGTGGTGCCGGTGCAGCTGCTGGGCTTACTGTAGGCTGTACTACTAGCACTGTTGTCATCTAGTGTACTGTCAGGCTGAGCTACTAACTTCACATGGAGCCCCTGTAACCATCACACACACAAGCCCCGCCCTCAGCTGGCACCACATTCACGCTTACAGGCTACTGGTTAAGGAGTAGGTAAGTTGTGCTTGTGGTATATGTGGAATTATACTATGGAGCTCTTTAACTAAAAATAATATCTCTTTCCACTGTAAACTGATATGTTTAGTTTAAGCATTCCATAGTATAATAGGCTAAAGAGTGGTGTTCTGGGCCAGCAGATTGTATGACAAAATCAGGGATAGCAAGCATAGAGGCAACTTCATGATTATTCTGCCTTATAGCAGGGGGATACGCTGGTGCTGCTCATCATTGTGACTGAGGTAGGGGGAATCCCCAGAAGCACAGAGAAGCAGAGAGCACAGTACAGACAGAAGTATCATGCTGCACTGTCTCCCTAAACAGCCCCTCCGCTCTCTTCAAGAGATCTGCATTTTGCTGGCTTCTGATAGTGGAGCACTGGGACCCGCCCCCAACCTCAGGCAGCTCAGTGTTACTGGAGTTCATGTTGTGTCCTGCAGCACTGCTGTTACCAGACATGTGGGATGGCTTCCCTTCTGCTGCTCTGTCTGGTAAGTGGGCTAAATGATGTGAGTGGAGGTTCCTGGCATCCCTTTTCCTGCAGGGTTGGCTGGTGCAGCACATGTTGCTGTCTTTGTGCAGGATAGTGTCACTCTCTCCCCCAATTAGCAATGAGCATAACTTCAAACAAACTCAAATTGTTATTTAGTTTCTGAGGTGAAGCCCCAACTTCCCTTCCCCTTCTGCTCTTATTGGATTTAACCTCTTGGCTGCCAAAACCCCCCAGAAAGCACACTTAAAAAGCATAGTACGCAATATTACTATTTATAATCCCTATCTCCTTCCCCTTGACTGTCCATTTACCCTCTTTTTTTATTCTCCCTCAATGTCTCTCTCTATGGCCCATATTTATCAAGCTCCGTACGGAGCTTGAAGGGCCGTGTTTCTTGCCAGTCTTCAGACTCGCCAGAAACACAAGTTTTGAAACAGCGGTCTAAAGACCGCTGCTCCATAACCCTATCCGCCTGCTCTGAGCAGGCAGACAGGAATTGCCGGAATTGACACCTCCCTGCTGGCAGCCGATTGGCCCGCGAGTCAGCAGGGGGCGGCGTTGCATCAGCAGCTCTTGTGAGCTGCTGGTGCAATTTTAAATGCAGAGAGCGTATTGCTCTCCGCATTTAACGAGGTCTTGAGGACCTGATCCGCACTGTTGGATCAGGTCCGCAAGACCTTTGATAAATCGAGGCCTATGTGTAGTAAATTTTTTATACTAATGTATTATGTGATCAATAGAACAAAAAACAAACAAACAAGAAAACATCAAATTTCCCCTCCTTTATTTTAATGGCCAGTGAATTAAATGTCACTTCGTTGTTTTAGTTAGAATTTGGATTTTTTTGTTTTATAAATGTCTATATGTTCTCTTAGGGCTGGAGATGTAAAATTGGGATGTAAATTGCCACAGCGGCACCAATATGTCCTTTTTACTATTTAAAAAGTATAATAAATACATACAGGAATATCACTAAACACTAACGTTTAAATGGTTGCTGCATTATCTAGTGTATAGTTTTTATAATATCTGCACTAGTGTAGGATTTAATTCAATGGTATATGTTATGTAGGATTTGGTGATATCCGATATTTAAATATTAGCAACGCTGAAATGGTTTTTGAGAAGAAATCTGCATGTGTTGAAGTTAACTGCTTAGACAACCTGTAAAATTGGGTTAACTGTTTGCAATTTACAGACAGCCATGTTTTGAGAATTTTCACAGAATGTCTTTTTACCAAAATGAGATTGTAACTAGCCATTCTTTAAAGATCTTCTTATACACTTCTTAAACCTGGACTTGTCCAAGAAATTCGCATATGAGTCTACCTAGGTTTAGCTTTCAACTAAGAATACCAAAAGAACAAAGCACAATTGGTGATAAAAGTAAATTGGAAAGTTGTTTACAATTACATGCCCTGTTTAAATCATGAAAGTTTATTATAGAACTTGACTGTCCCTTTAATATAATATATGTTGGTCATGCAAAACTGGGGAATGGGTAATAAAGGGATAATCTCTTTAACCAATAAAAAAATCTGGTGTAGACTGTCCCTTTAAGTGACAGGAATCATTATTTCACCCACATGAAAAGGTGTGATTTTATGCTTTGGCTTTTTTTTTTCTATAAAGATAACTGTTTCTACCTTATATATAGATGAAAGCCTGCAGTGTCTGCACTTTATTGTATGCAATAATCATGATAGAAACGTAACTGCTTTATCCAAAGTTGCCTTAAAGCAGGGAGGCTTCTAGTAAAAGTTATTACTGGTCTTTAGCAGCATACGCACATATGCTTTGAGGGCCTGTTAACCAATTTTCAAACCCCACACCATCTCAGAGAGTCAGTATGGTCTCTGACACTTATTAAGTCTATACAGACAGAACACACACCACCGTCAAGTCTCTGAGCTTGAAATGGATAGTTTATTGAATATGTCTTGTGTTTACAAATGATCACTTTATATTGTTTTTTATACCTTCCTTTTTTTTTCATACCAACCTATTCACAATAGTATACCGTTAAATAAGAAATGGGCAGGGGGAGTGGGCTGCTTTCCCTTAAAATGCCCGGGCCTATTTTTGGTCGTAGTCTGGCCCTGGCTAGATCTTGAGTCCGGATTGTAGTTAGAGTTATTCCGGTTAAGAGTAGTGATGTCACGAACCTAAAATTTTCGCTTCGCGAACCGCGGACTCGAACTTCCGGTATTGTTCGCGAACGCGCGAACCGCGAGAACCGCCATTGAATTCAATAGGCAGGCTAACTTTAAAACCTACAAGGACTCTTTCTGGCCACAATAGTGATGGAAAAGTTAATTCAAGGGTCCTAACACCTGGACTGTTGCATGCTGGAGGGGGATCCCTGGCAAAACTCCCATGGAAAATTACATAGTTGATGCAGAGTCTGCTTTTAAGCCATAATGGGTCTAAATTAACTAACATTCCCAAAGTGGCTGTCTCAAAACATCCCGGACAGAAGATAGATTGATAGTGATAGATAGGATAGATAGATATACATAGATTGATAGTTAGATAGAATCGATAGAAGAGAAATAGATATATTTGTTAGATATATAATTACCCTAATAAATTCTAATAATCAAACATGCGTTCTTGGACCCAACTAGCTTGTGTCAATTAGTACTTTTCTTAGCACTTTAATCCCTGTCCCCCCCCCACTATCATGGGAGTTCTATATGGCCTGCCAGATTACCCTGAAAAATTATAATAAGACATGTGGTCTGCTACCTATTTTAACGAGGTTGTGTTTTAAGTACTACCATTCTTAGCACTTTAATCTCTGTAACTCCCCCTATTTGGTGAGGTCTATACGGCCTGGATGATTACCCATACAAAATATAATAATAAGACATCTGCTCTTGGTCTGCGACCCATGGTAACTATGTTGTGTTAATTAGTAATGTCCTTCGCATTTTAATAGCTGTTACTCATACTCACCCTATCGGTGGAGGTCTATATGGCCTGCATGATTACCCTTACAAAATTTAACAACATATGTTCTGGGACACATGGTAAGTAGGTTGTGTTATGTAGTACTGTTCTTTGCATTTTCATACCTGTTACAACACCAAATGGTGGCAGGTCTATCTGTCCTTCATGATTAGCTGCACCCAAACCCAAAAAAAAGCTGAGTGTTCTTAGACTAACACCCATGGCTAACTCTGTTGTTTCAATTAGTACTATTCTTAGCACTTTCATCCCTGTTACGGGCGGTCTACATGGCCATCATGATTAGCCGAACAAAATACTACAATCCAACCTTTGCTCAGTCTTCATAGGCCCTTCATTGTCTGTATTTTGATAGTACAGTTCTTATTATTTTTATAGCTGATACAACACTGAATGTTGTCAGCTCTATATGGCCTGCATGATTAGCTGCACCCAATACAAAAATAAATCCAAGCGGTCTTGGATTAACACCCATGGCTAACTCTGTTGTTTCAAGTAGTACTATTCTTAGCACTTTCATCTCATCATCCCTGTTACTTCCAGGACTCTCGGTGGTGGTGGTCTACATGGCCATCATGATTAGCCTAACCAAATACTACAATCCAACCTTGGCCCAGTCTTCCTAAGGCCCTTCATTGGCTGTATTTTGGTAGTACTGTTCTTATTAGTTTAATAGCTGATACGACACCGAATGTTGTCAGCTCTATATGGCCTGCATGAATAGCCGCACCCAAAGCCAAAAAAAAGCCAAGCGGTTTTGCACTAACACCCATGGCTAACTCTGTTGTTTCAAGTTCTACTATTCTTAGCTCTTTCATCTCATCATCCCTGTTACTTCCAGGACTCTCGGTGGTGGTGGTCTACATGGCCATCATGATTAGCCTAACCAAATACTACAATCCAACCTTGGCCCAGTCTTCCTAAGGCCCTTCATTGGCTGTATTTTGGTAGTACTGTTCTTATTAGTTTAATAGCTGATACGACACTGAATGTTGTCAGCTCTATATGGCCTGCATGAATAGCCGCACCCAAAGCCAAAAAAAAGCCAAGCGGTTTTGCACTAACACCCATGGCTAACTCTGTTGTTTCAAGTTCTACTATTCTTAGCTCTTTCATCTCATCATCCCTGTTACTTCCAGGACTCTCGGTGGTGGTGGTCTACATGGCCATCATGATTAGCCTAACCAAATACTACAATCCAACCTTGGCTCAGTCTTCCTAAGGACTTCATTGGCTGTATTTTGGTAGTACTGTTCTTATTACTATGGTGGTCTACATGGCCATCATGATTAGCCTAACCAAATACTACAATCCAACCTTGGCTCAGTCTTCCTAAGGCCCTTCATTGGCTGTATTTTGGTAGTACTGTTCTTATTAGTTTAATAGCTGATACGACACGAATGTTGTCAGCTCTATATGGCCTGCATGAATAGCCACACCCAAAGCCAAAAAAAAGCCAAGCGGTTTTGCACTAACACCCATGGCTAACTCTGTTGTTTCAAGTTCTACTATTCTTAGCTCTTTCATCTCATCATCCCTGTTACTTCCAGGACTCTCGGTGGTGGTGGTCTACATGGCCATCATGATTAGCCTAACCAAATACTACAATCCAACCTTGGCTCAGTCTTCCTAAGGCCCTTCATTGGCTGTATTTTGGTAGTACTGTTCTTATTAGTTTAATAGCTGATACGACACCGAATGTTGTCAGCTCTATATGGCCTGCATGAATAGCCGCACCCAAAGCCAAAAAAAAGCCAAGCGGTTTTGCACTAACACCCATAGCTAACTCTGTTGTTTCAAGTTCTACTATTCTTAGCTCTTTCATCTCATCATCCCTGTTACTTCCAGGACTCTCGGTGGTGGTGGTCTACATGGCCATCATGATTAGCCTAACCAAATACTACAATCCAACCTTGGCCCAGTCTTCCTAAGGCCCTTCATTGGCTGTATTTTGGTAGTACTGTTCTTATTATTTTAATAACTGATACGACACCGAATGTTGTCAGCTCTATATGGCCTGCATGAATAGCCGCACCCAAAGCCAAAAAAAAGCCAAGCGGTTTTGCACTAACACCCATGGCTAACTCTGTTGTTTCAAGTTCTACTATTCTTAGCTCTTTCATCTCATCATCCCTGTTACTTCCAGGACTCTCGGTGGTGGTGGTCTACATGGCCATCATGATTAGCCTAACCAAATACTACAATCCAACCTTGGCTCAGTCTTCCTAAGGCCCTTCATTGGCTGTATTTTGGTAGTACTGTCATCCTTTTGAATAAAAGATTACAGTAAAGGCATTGATTTTAGAAACCCACAGATCATTATTTGCAACCGTGAATTTAGAAAAAAAAAATTGATTACACAGCCGTGACACTTATTTATGCTCAGGCCTTTTTAATACGAGGGTCCCGGAGCCTCAACCGAAACAACAGCATGAAAGAGGAGATATGTCATCCTTTTGAATAAAAGATTTTACAGGAAAGGCATTGATTTTAGAAAGCCACAGATCATTATTTGCAACCGTGAATTTAGAAAAAAAAATTGATTACACATCCGTCACACTTATTTATGCTCAGGCCTTTTTAATACGAGGGTCCTGGAGCCTCAACCGAAACAACAGCATGAAAGAGGAGATATGTCATCCTTTTGAATAAAAGATTACAGGAAAGGCATTGATTTTAGAAACCCACAGATCATTATTTGCAACCGTGAATGTAGAAAAAAAAATTGATTACACAGCCGTGACACTTATTTATGCTCAGGCCTTTTTAATACAAGGGTCCCGGAGCCTCAACCGAAACAACAGCATGAAAGAGGAGATATGTCATCCTTTTGAATAAAAGATTACAGGAAAGGCATTGATTTTAGAAAGCCACAGATCATTATTTGCAACCGTGAAATTTGAAAAAAAAATTGATTACACAGCCGTGACACTTATTTATGCTCAGGCCTTTTTAATACGAGGGTCCCAGAGCCTCAACCGAAACAACAGCATGAAAGAGGAGATATGTCATCCTTTTGAATAAAAGATTACAGGAAAGGCATTGATTTTAGAAACCCACAGATCATTATTTGCAACCGTGAAATTAGACAAAAACATTGATTAGACAGCCGTGACACTTATTTATGCTCAGGCCTTTTTAATACGAGGGTCCCGGAGCCTCAACCGAAACAACAGCATGAAAGAGGAGATATGTCATCCTTTTGAATAAAAGATTACAGGAAAGGCATTGATTTTAGAAACCCACAGATCATTATTTGCAACCGTGAATTTAGAAAAAAAAATTGATTAGACAGCCGTGACACTTATTTATGCTCAGGCCTTTTTAATACGAGGGTCCCGGAGCCTCAACCGAAACAACAGCATGAAAGAGGAGATATGTCATCCTTTTGAATAAAAGATTACAGGAAAGGCATTGATTTTAGAAAGCCACAGATCATTATTTGCAACCGTGAAATTTGAAAAAAAAATTGATTACACAGCCGTGACACTTATTTATGCTCAGGCCTTTTTAATACAAGGGTCCCGGAGCCTCAACCGAAACAACAGCATGAAAGAGGAGATATGTCATCCTTTTGAATAAAAGATTACAGGAAAGGCATTGATTTTAGAAAGCCACAGATCATTATTTGCAATCGTGAATTTATAAAAAAAAATTGATTACACAGCCGTGACACTTATTTATGCTCAGGCCTTTTTAATACGAGGGTCCCGGAGCCTCAACCGAAACAACAGCATGAAAGAGGAGATATGTCATCCTTTTGAATAAAAGATTACAGGAAAGGCATTGATTTTAGAAAGCCACAGATCATTATTTGCAACCGTGAATTTAGAAAAAAAAATTGATTACACAGCCGTGACACTTATTTATGCTCAGGCCTTTTTAATACGAGGGTCCCGGAGCCTCAACCGAAACAACAGCATGAAAGAGGAGATATGTCATACTTTTGAATAAAAGATTACAGGAAAGGCATTGATTTTAGAAAGCCACAGATCATTATTTGCAACCGTGAAATTTGAAAAAAAAATTGATTACACAGCCGTGACACTTATTTATGCTCAGGCCTTTTTAATACAAGGGTCCCGGAGCCTCAACCGAAACAACAGCATGAAAGAGGAGATATGTCATCCTTTTGAATAAAAGATTACAGGAAAGGCATTGATTTTAGAAAGCCGCAGATCATTATTTGCAATCGTGAATTTATAAAAAAAAATTGATTACACAGCCGTGACACTTATTTATGCTCAGGCCTTTTTAATACGAGGGTCCCGGAGCCTCAACCGAAACAACAGCATGAAAGAGGAGATATGTCATACTTTTGAATAAAAGATTACAGGAAAGGCATTGATTTTAGAAAGCCACAGATCATTATTTGCAACCGTGAATTTAGAAAAAAAAATTGATTACACACCCGTCACACTTATTTATGCTGAGGCCTTTTTAATACGAGGGTCCTGGAGCCTCAACCGAAACAACAGCATGAAAGAGGAGATATGTCATCATTTTGAATAAAAGATTACAGGAAAGGCATTGATTTTAGAAACCCACAGATCATTATTTGCAACCGTGAATTTAGAAAAAAAAATTGATTACACAGCCGTGACACCTATTTATGCTCAGGCCTTTTTAATACAAGGGTCCTGGAGCCTCAACCGAAACAACAGCATGAAAGAGGAGATATGTCATCCTTTTGAATAAAAGATTACAGGAAAGGCATTGATTTTAGAAACCCACAGATCATTATTTGCAACCGTGAATTTAGAAAAAAAAATTGATTACACAGCCGTGACACTTATTTATGCTCAGGCCTTTTTAATACGAGGGTCCCGGAGCCTCAACCGAAACAACAGCATGAAAGAGGAGATATGTCATACTTTTGAATAAAAGATTACAGGAAAGGCATTGATTTTAGAAAGCCACAGATCATTATTTGCAACCGTGAATTTATAAAAAAAAATTGATTACACAGCCGTGACACTTATTTATGCTCAGGCCTTTTTAATACGAGGGTCCTGGAGCCGCAACCGAAACAACAGCATGAAAGAGGAGATATGTCATCCTTTTGAATAAAAGATTACAGGAAAGGCATTGATTTTAGAAACCCACAGATCATTTATATGACCCGTGTAATAGAAAAAAACATTCATTAGACACCGGTTACACTTATTTATCCTCAGGCCTTGTTAATACGAGGGTCCCGGAGCCACAACTGAAACAACAGCATGAAAGAGGACATATGTCAATCTTTTTGAATTATAGATTACAGGAAAGGCATTGATTTTAGAAACACTGAGATAATTACTTGCAACCGGGAAATAAAAAAAAAAAATTGAACAGACACCCAGTACACTTTATTATCCATAGGCCTTTTCAGCAGAGGCTCCAGGACCCTCAACAAAAACAAGAGCAGGGAGCTGGGCATAGGAGTACAATGGAGTGTGACAATAATAATCTGAAGGTGAAGATTGCATAGTGGTGGCATTTTAATTTTGTTATCGTGGGAACTTAGTACTTGCAATGTCCTTGCTCTGGTGAATCCATATCGCAAATGTGTTATGTAAGGCACTGTTTGTCTATTTTTTTGATTATCAGCATTTGTTAAATGAAGCTCAACTTAGGCTGGTGAGAAACGACCTTTCTTCTGGCTGTTTGCAAATGTTGTGGCTCTGGACAAACATGTGAATAAGGGGCCATCAGCCATATTCTGCACGCAACCCCTTTGATGATTGACGATAAACATGTGTCACCTGCAAGCAGAGCTCGTTACTTCTGTCTAAATCATCTTCCTGGTATGGACAGGCCACTGTTTCCCACAGCAAGTACGAATTTTGAAATACAAGATTGTCTTGAGTATGGTAGGAAACCAAAGTTTATTTAATTCAGTACTATCTATCACCACAAAAAATGAACTTCTTGAAGCAACAAAAATGCCAGCAATTTCATGTGCTTATGGATGACAAGGACGTCATGTCCTTTGGTGCACAGAGATGGAGACGATTTTTGCCCTCCCTGTACACTACCCAGATGTCTCAAACATCACCAGAAACACAATACAGCCACTCTTGTGAAGTTCCTGGAGTGTTCCGGTAGCCATCTCTTTGCGCCCCAAAAGGAATTCTTTATTGTTGTTTTTGTATACATCCGACAATCGATTCGGAGACTGTGGTGACGCACATGTTAGTTACTGTTATTCCAGCTGTGGCAATATCAATTGGCATTAAAAAGGTAAGATTTGGGTGGGCGGAGCCTATACCTGTTGCGGTAGGACGTGTGTTTGAGGAGCTCCTGGTCTTACAATTTACTTAGGAGTAATTTTTCAACCTTAATTTAATTTTTTTGGGGGGATTTATACTCACACTTGCTGGGGCTATCCAAGAGGAGCCTGGTAAAAGCACTAGTAGTCACCCCTTATATCAACGGGTACCGAGACCTGTTTTTTTGCCTTTCCAAAATTGCGCCGTACCCCAAACTAATCATGAATGAAAAAAAAAAGCTTAAAATTTGGACTAGTGACGCACATTTTATGCACGCTGTGGCAATTGCAATTTGCAATAAAAATAATCTGCTAACAACAACCACTACCTACGACCACACCTGACTCCTGAAGTCATGCTTCAGTTATTATGTCAAGTTAAATTAATTTTTTTTTTCTTTATTATGCGCAGCAGAGGCTCCAGGACCCTCGACAAAACCAGCAGCAGGAAAGAGGACAAATGGCATCCTTTGGAAAAAATGATTATAGGAAAGGCATTGATTTCAGAAACACAGAGATCATTAGTTGCAAACGGTAAATCGATTAAAACATTGATTAGACACCCAGTACACTTATTTTTCATTAGGCCTTTTTAATAAGAGGCTCCCGGAGCCTCAACCGAAACAGCATCAAAAAGTACATATGGCATCCTTGTGAATAATAGATTACTGGAAAGGCATTGATTTTAGAAACCCGTGGATAATTTTTTGCAAACGTGGAATCTAAAATAACATAGATTATACACCCAGTACACTTCTTTATCCTTAGGCCTTTTTAGCAGAGGCTCCAGGACCCTCCACAAAACCAGCAGCAGGAAAGAGGACATATGGCATCCTTTTGAAAAAAATGATTATAGGAAAGGCATTGATTTTAGAAACACAGAGATCATTAGTTGCAACCGTGAAATCACAAAAAACTTCGATTACACACCAAGTACACTTATTTATCCTTAGGCCTTTTTAGCAGAGGCTCCAGGACCCTCCACAAAACCAGCAGCATGAAAGAGGACATATGGCATACTTTAGAAAATTAGATTACAGGAAAGGCATTGATTTTAGAAACACAGAGATCATTAGTTGCAACCGTGAAATCTAAAAAAACATAGATTATACACCCAGTACACTTATTTATCCTTAGGCCTTTTTAGAAGAGTGTCCCAGAGCCTCAACAGAAAGAACAGCATGAAAGAGGACATATGGCATCCTTTTGAAAAATAGATTACAGGAAAGGCATTGATTTTTGAAAGACAGAAAAAATAAGATACACATGTGAAATCTAAAAAAACATTGAATAGACACCCAGTACACTTCTTTATCCTTCGGCCTTTTTAGCAGAGGCTCCAGGACACTCAACAAAACCAGCAGTAGGAAAGAGGACATATGGCATCCTTTGTGAAAAAAAGATTATAGGAAAGGCATTGATTTTAGAAACCCGGGGATAATTTTTTGCAACCGTGAATTTGAATTAAAAAAAATGATTGGATGGACACCAGGTACAATTCTTTATCCATAATGCCTTTTTATAAGAGGGTCCAGGACCCTCAAACAAAAAACCAGCAGGAAAGAGGACATATGGCATACTTTTGAACAATAGAGTACAGGAAAGGCATAGATTTTAGAAACCCATAGAATTTTTTTTTAAAGTGTAAATTTGAACAAAAAAAAATGATTCGATGGACAGCCAGTACACCTCTTTCTCCTTAGGCCTTTTTATAAGAGGGTCCTGGACCCTCAAAAAAAAAAACCAGCAGGAAAGAGGACGTATGGTATCCTTTTGAACAATAGAGTACAGGTACAGCATTGATTTTACAAACACAGAGATCATTTTGGTCAATTGTTCAATAGAAAAATAACAATGAGTGGCCAACCAGTACACCTCTTTCTCCTTAGGCCTTTTTATAAGATGGTCCTGGACACTCAAAAAAAAAAACACCAGCAGGAAAGAGGACGTATGGCATCCTTTTGAACAATAGAGTACAGGTACGGCATTGATTTTACAAAACCAGAGATAATTTTGGTCAAATGAGAAATAGAAAATAAAAATGAGTGGACACCCAGTACACCTCTTTCACCTTAGGCCTTTTTATAAGAGTGTCCAGGACCCTCAAACAAAATACCAGCAGGAAAGAGAACATATGGCATACTTTGGAACAATAGAGTACTGGTACGGCATTGATTTGTGAAAACGACAGATAATTGTTTGTAAAAGTGAAATAGCACCAAAAACCATGCTTGGACTCCCACTCCAGGTCGTTCACCTTCATTTTTTTTATAAGAGGGTCCAGCACCCTCAACAGAAACAACTGCAGGAAACACCACCACATATGCCATCCTTTTGCACAAGCGAGTACAGGTATGGCATCCATTTTAGAAACCCAAAGATAATTGAGAGGAACCAGGAACATTTTTATAAAAACTGGATGGGGCAACCATTACTACAGGTCGTTCTCCTTCAGCCTTTTTATATCATGGGCCACGACCCGCAACAGGCACAACAGCATGAAACAAAACATATGCCACCCTTTTGCACAATAGAGTACAGGTATGTCATAGATGGAACACGGAGATAATTTAGAGCAACCAAGAGACGGATAAAGATGCTTGGTCGGTCCTACTCTTTCAAATTTGTTGCATTTTGCGTTCAATTGAATGGTCCACCGGATATGAGTGGTGTGTAAAGTTGTACAATTCGTAACAGTTTAATCACTAGTGTTATGTGCCTTATTTTTTTTATTTGAGTTTTGTACCCACAGAGATGCAGCAGAGGCCAGAAAAATTAGGAATGTACAAATGACTGAAACATTGGGGTATTGTTGGAGCAACTGCTGTAGCAGCGGCCAGAAAAATCGATGTTTGTAAAACATTTATAAAGTGCCCGAAAAGCTTGTGGCTTGAACACTAGTTGTTGGCGGATAAGTCAAGCAAGTCCTCCGTCTTTATAACCAAGAAAAAAAGGCCAGCCTGTGTAACAGTTGTAGCCCAAGGCAGCTCATATCATCATCAGTAGTTTTTTATTCAAATGTATCGCCCAATGTCAGTCCCTTCGGGATCCAGCCCTCATTCATTTTTATAAAAGTGAGATAGTCAAGGCTTTTTTGACCTAGGCGACTTCTCTTCTCAGTGACAAAACCTCCTGCTGCACTAAAAGTCCTTTCGGACAGGACACTTGAAGCGGGGCAGGCCAGAAGTTCCATTGCAAATTGGGATAGCTCAGGCCACAAGTCCAGCCTGCACACCCAGTAGTCAAGGGGTCCATCGCTCCTGAGAGTGTCGAGATCCGCAGTTAAAGCTAGGTAGTCTGCTACCTGTCGGTTGAGTCTTTCTCTAAGGCTGGATCCCTAAAAGGCTCTGATGGTGCATGGGAGTTAAAAAGGTACGCATGTCCTCCATCAACAAGACGTCAGGAAAGCGCCCGGTCCTTGCCGCCGTGGTCGTGGGAGGAGGAGGATAAATTTCATCTCTTCCCCTGTTACATTCCCGTGGTGCTGTGACATCACCCTTATACGCTGTATAAAGCATAGTTTTTAATTTATTATGAAAATGCTCCATCCTTTCCGACTTGCGGGAATTTGGTAACATTTCAGGCACTTTATGCTTATACCAGGGGTCGAGGAGCGTGGACACCCAGTACAGGTCGTTCTCCTTCAGCTTTTTTATACGAGGGTCCCTCAACAGGCACGACAGCATGAAAGAACCCATTTGAACAAGGTTGGATGCTGAGCTAATCATGTCGTGTTCCTCCTCCTCACTGATCTCACTGATGGTATCTTCTTCCCCCCAGCCACGTACAACACCACGGGTACCTGAGAGGTGACAACAACTAGCACCCTGGGATGACTGTTGTGCTCGGTCTTCCTCCTCCTCATCCTCCCCAAAGCCACATTCCTCCTCTGACTCCTCTTCCTCCCAATCCTCTTCCTGCGTTGCCACAGGTCCAGCAAGCAATGCTGATTCGGCTGTTTGTGGGGGTGATGGACACCACAACTCTTCCTCTTCCTCTTCACGCTCATCTACTGCCTGATCCAGCACTCTTCGCAGGGCACGCTCCAGGAAGAAAAAAAATGGTATGATGTCGCTGATGGTGCCTTCGGTGCGACTGACAAGGTTTGTCACCTCCTCAAAAGGACGCATGAGCCTACAGGCATTGCGCATGAGCGTCCAGTAATTTGGCAAAAATATCCCCAGCTCCCCAGAGGCTGTCCTAGCACCCCGGTCATACAAATACTCATTAACAGCTTTTTCTTGTTGGAGCAGGCGGTCAAACATTAGGAGTGTTGAATTCCACCGTGTCGGGCTGTTGCAAATCAAGCGCCTCACTGGCAGGTTGTTTCGACGCTGGATATCAGACAAGTGCGCCATGGCCGTGTAGGAATGCCTGAAATGGCCACAAACCTTCCTGGCCTGCTTCAGGATGTCCTGTAAGCCTGGGTACTTATGGACAAATCGTTGTACAATCAGATTACACACATGTGCCATGCACAGCACATGTGTCAACTTGCCCAATTTCAATGCCGCCACCAAATTACTTCCATTGTCAGAAACAACCTTGCCAATCTCCAGTTGGTGGGGAGTCAGCCACTGATCCACCTGTGCGTTCAGGGCGGTCAGGAGTGCTGGTGCGGTGTGACTCTCCGCTTTCAGGCAAGTCAACCCCAAGACGGCGTGACACTGCCGTACCCGGGATGTAGCATAGTACCTGGGGAGCTGGGGGGGTGCCATAGATGTGGAGCAAGACGCAGAAGTTGAAGAGGACTCAGCCGAGGAAGAGGTTATGGAAGAGGATGGAGTAGGAGGAGTAGAGGAGGTAGCAGCAGGCCTGCCTGCAAGTCGTGGCGGTGTCACCAACTCTTCTGCAGAGCCACGCATTCCATGCTTGTCAGAAGTCAGCAGGTTTACCCAATGCGCAGTGTAGGTGATATACCTGCCCTGACCATGCTTTGCAGACCAGCTATCCGTGGTCATATGGACCCTTGCCCCAACGCTGTGTGCCAGACATGCCATAACTTCCTTTCTCACAACAGAGTACAGGTTTGGGATTGCCTTTTGTGAAAAGAAATTTCTGCCAGGTACCTTCCACTGCGGTGTCCCAATAGATACAAATTTTTTGAAAGCATCAGACTCCACCAGCTTGTATGGTAAAAGCTGGCGGGCTAAGAGTTCAGACAAGCCAGCTGTCAGACGCCGGGCAAGGGGGTGACTTTGAGAAATTGGCTTCTTACGCTCAAACATGTCCTTGACAGACACCTGACTGTGGGCAGATGACCAGGAACTGCTACGTAAGAGAGACTGAGTGGAGGATGGTTGAGAGGGGGCAAGGAGGACAGCACTGGTTGACGTGGCTGAAGATGCTGGAGCAGGAGGAGGAGGGCGGCTTTCACTTTGTGTGCTGCTTCTACTCATGTGTTCTTCCCATCGGCCTTTGATGGGAGACCATGTGCCTTCACAAAGCAGTTGTACCTAGGTGGCTGTTGGACTTCCCGCGACTCAGTTTCTTTTGGCACAGGTTGCAAATGGCATCGCTGTTGTCAGAGGCAGACACACAAAAAAAATGCCACACTGCTGAGCTCTGCGATGACGGCATTCTGGTGGTGGCAACAGCATGCGTTGATGGGCGTCGGCGGGCTGTCTGGCTGACCCCTGGTGACGATGCATGCTGTCTGACTGTGCCACTAGCTCCTTGAGACGACCTCCCCGTGCTTCCAAATCGTCTCCTCCTCCTACTCTCTGTCTCCCCATCTGAACTTTCCCCCTCTTCTTCTTCTCTTCTAGCAGGCACCCACGTGACATCCACTGACACATCATCATCAACCGCTTCACTTGTATCTGAAACATCAAGAAAGGAAGCAGCAGCGGGTACAACATCACCATCATCATCACACCGTACCTCCATGTCGGTAATGCTGCCTGACTGAGACTGATCACTATTATCTACATCCTCTGTCAATGATGGTTGCGCATCACTCATTTCTTCAAAATGATGTGTCAATAACTCCTGTGACAGATCAAGTGAAGCGGCTGTGGTGCTAGTGTTGGTGGTGGCGACAGGCGGCGGAGTGTCACTGGTCACTTGAGACCTGCCCAAAGCACAGCTGGACTTAGATGGTGCGTCAAGGTTAGGAGGACTAGCAGCGGAAGCTGAAGAAGATTGGGTTTCCTGTGTTAGCCATTCAACTAGGTCCTCCTCAGAAGTTTTTGCATCCCCCCTGGCACCCGGCGTCTGAACAATGTGCATATTTGTAGGGTCTAAAGGAATCACAGCACCACGACCACGACCACGGAACCTGCGGGGTGGCCTGCCTCTGCCTGTCATTTTTTTTTAAATGGACACTAACAATACTTTTACACCAATTGAGTGGTGGCACTGTGAAAGTGGGCACAGTATACGCTGTGAGACTGACAACAACAAAAAAGACGGATGTTTTAAAAATCACAAATTGTTAATTTTTTGAAATATTACTAGTACTGTGGCAACAAATATGATTGTTTGGCACTATTTGGCAAATGAGCCTGTCTGGCACACACGCTGGGAGAAAGGAAACTGCAATTCAATGGCATTAGGAGACTGAAGAATCACAGTCAAAACAGTTATGATTAACAAAAATTCCAATCCTGTTACAATAAATATGAGTGGTGGCACTAATTGGCTAGTTGGGACTGGCACACAGGCAGGCAGGCAGGAGGAAAATGCAATTCAAGGGCACTAGTAGACTGCAGATTGACAGTCAAAACAGTGTTGATTGACAAATTTTGCAATACTGTTAAAAGAAATATGATTGCTAGCACTAATTGGATAGTTGGGCCTGGCACACAGGCTGGCAGGCAGTAGAAAAGTGCAATTCAATGGCACAAGCAAAATGAGGATTAAGATCAACAATAAAGATTTTTTTTATTTAAATTAGTAACTATACTGTGACAACAATTAGGATTGGTGTAAATAGTTGGCAAGACGGCCTGGCACAAAAGGATGGCAGGCAGGAGGGAGATGCAATTCAAGGACACTAGGAGACTGATTAATGACAGTCAAAACAGTGATGATTGACAATTTTTGCAATACTGTTAAAAGAAATATGATTGCTGACAACAATTGGCTAGGTGGGCCTGGCTCACAGCAGGCTGCAAGGCAGGAGGAAAGTGCTATTCAATGGCACCAGCAAACTGAGGTTTCAAATCACAGCAACTATTACCAAAAATTGTAATTTTTAATTATTAGAATACTGTCACAACAAATATGATTGGTGTAAATATTTTTTAAGTAGGCCTGGCACACAGGCTTGGAAGGCTGTAGAAAAGTGCAATTCAAAGGCACGAGCAAACTGAGGGTTAAGATCGTCAACAATAAAGATTTTTTTAATTTTAATTAGTAACTATACTGTGACAAAAAATTAGGATTGGTGTAAATAGTTGGCAAGACGGCCTGGCACAAAAGGATGGCAGGCAGGAGGGAGATGCAATTCAAGGACACTAGGAGACTGATTACTGACAGTCTAAACAGTGATGATTGACAATTTTTGCAATACTGTTAACAGAAATATGATTGCTGACAACAATTGGCTAGGTGGGGGCCTGGCTCACAGCAGGCTGCAAGGCAGCAGGAAAGTGCGTTTCAATGGCACCAGCAAACTGACGATTCAAATCACAGCAACTATTACCAAAAATTTTAATTTTTAATTATTAGAATACTGTCACAACAAATATGATTGGTGTAAATATTTTTTTAAGTAGGCCTGGCACACAGGCTTGGAAGGCTGTAGAAAAGTGCAATTCAAAGGCATGAGCAAACTGAGGGTTAAGATCATCAACAATAAAGATTTTTTTAATTTTAATTAGTAACTATACTGTGACAAAAAATTAGGATTGGTGTAAATAGTTGGCAAGACGGCCTGGCACAAAAGGATGGCAGGCAGGAGGGAGATGCAATTCAAGGACACTAGGAGACTGATTACTGACAGTCTAAACAGTGATGATTGACAATTTTTGCAATACTGTTAACAGAAATATGATTGCTGACAACAATTGGCTAGGTGGGGGCCTGGCTCACAGCAGGCTGCAAGGCAGCAGGAAAGTGCGTTTCAATGGCACCAGCAAACTGACGATTCAAATCACAGCAACTATTACCAAAAATTTTAATTTTTAATCATTAGAATACTGTCACAACAAATATGATTGGTGTAAATATTTTTTAAGTAGGCCTGGCACACAGGCTTGGAAGGCTGTAGAAAAGTGCAATTCAAAGGCACGAGCAAACTGAGGGTTAAGATCATCAACAATAAAGATTTTTTTAATTTTAATTAGTAACTATACTGTGACAAAAAATTAGGATTGGTGTAAATAGTTGGCAAGACGGCCTGGCACAAAAGGATGGCAGGCAGGAGGGAGATGCAATTCAAGGACACTAGGAGACTGATTACTGACAGTCTAAACAGTGATGATTGACAATTTTTGCAATACTGTTAACAGAAATATGATTGCTGACAACATTTGGCTAGGTGGGGGCCTGGCTCACAGCAGGCTGCAAGGCAGCAGGAAAGTACGTTTCAATGGCACCAGCAAACTGACGATTCAAATCACAGCAACTATTAACAAAAATTTTAATTTTTAATTATTAGAATACTGTCACAACAAATATGATTGGTGTAAATATTTTTTAAGTAGGCCTGGCACACAGGCTTGGAAGGCTGTAGAAAACTGCAATTCAAAGGCACGAGCAAACTGAGGGTTAAGATCATCAACAATAAAGATTTTTTTAATTTTAATTAGTAACTATACTGTGACAAAAAATTAAGATTGGTGTAAATAGTTGGCAAGACGGCCTGGCACAAAAGGATGGCAGGCAGGAGGGAGATGCAATTCAAGGACACTAAGAGACTGATTACTGACAGTCTAAACAGTGATGATTGACAATTTTTGCAATACTGTTAACAGAAATATGATTGCTGACAACAATTGGCTAGGTGGGGGCCTGGCTCACAGCAGGCTGCAAGGCAGCAGGAAAGTGCGTTTCAATGGCACCAGCAAACTGACGATTCAAATCACAGCAACTATTACCAAAAATTTTAATTTTTAATTATTAGAATACTGTCACAACAAATATGATTGGTGTAAATATTTTTTAAGTAGGCCTGGCACACAGGCTTGGAAGGCTGTAGACAACTGAATTCAAAGGCACAAGCAAACTGAGGGTTAAGATCATCAACAATAAAGATTTTTTTAATTTTAATTAGTAACTATACTGTGACAAAAAATTAGGATTGGTGTAAATAGTTGGCAAGACGGCCTGGCACAAAAGGATGGCAGGCAGGAGATGCAATTCAAGGACACTAGGAGACTGATTACTGACAGTCTAAACAGTGATGATTGACAATTTTTGCAATACTGTTAACAGAAATATGATTGCTGACAACATTTGGCTAGGTGGGGGCCTGGCTCACAGCAGGCTGCAAGGCAGCAGGAAAGTGCGTTTCAATGGCACCAGCAAACTGACGATTCAAATCACAGCAACTATTACCAAAAATTTTAATTTTTAATTATTAGAATACTGTCACAACAAATATGATTGGTGTAAATATTTTTTAAGTAGGCCTGGCACACAGGCTTGGAAGGCTGTAGAAAACTGCAATTCAAAGGCACGAGCAAACTGAGGGTTAAGATCATCAACAATAAAGATTTTTTTAATTTTAATTAGTAACTATACTGTGACAAAAAAATTAAGATTGGTGTAAATAGTTGGCAAGACGGCCTGGCACAAAAGGATGACAGGCAGGAGGGAGATGCAATTCAAGGACACTAAGAGACTGATTACTGACAGTCTAAACAGTGATGATTGACAATTTTTGCAATACTGTTAACAGAAATATGATTGCTGACAACAATTGGCTAGGTGGGGGCCTGGCTCACAGCAGGCTGCAAGGCAGCAGGAAAGTGCGTTTCAATGGCACCAGCAAACTGACGATTCAAATCACAGCAACTATTACCAAAAATTTTAATTTTTAATTATTAGAATACTGTCACAACAAATATGATTGGTGTAAATATTTTTTAAGTAGGCCTGGCACACAGGCTTGGAAGGCTGTAGACAACTGAATTCAAAGGCACAAGCAAACTGAGGGTTAAGATCATCAACAATAAAGATTTTTTTAATTTTAATTAGTAACTATACTGTGACAAAAAATTAGGATTGGTGTAAATAGTTGGCAAGACGGCCTGGCACAAAAGGATGGCAGGCAGGAGGGAGATGCAATTCAAGGACACTAGGAGACTGATTACTGACAGTCTAAACAGTGATGATTGACAATTTTTGCAATACTGTTAACAGAAATATGATTGCTGACAACATTTGGCTAGGTGGGGGCCTGGCTCACAGCAGGCTGCAAGGCAGCAGGAAAGTGCGTTTCAATGGCACCAGCAAACTGACGATTCAAATCACAGCAACTATTACCAAAAATTTTAATTTTTAATTATTAGAATACTGTCACAACAAATATGATTGGTGTAAATATTTTTTAAGTAGGCCTGGCACACAGGCTTGGAAGGCTGTAGAAAACTGCAATTCAAAGGCACGAGCAAACTGAGGGTTAAGATCATCAACAATAAAGATTTTTTTAATTTTAATTAGTAACTATACTGTGACAAAAAAATTAAGATTGGTGTAAATAGTTGGCAAGACGGCCTGGCACAAAAGGATGACAGGCAGGAGGGAGATGCAATTCAAGGACACTAAGAGACTGATTACTGACAGTCTAAACAGTGATGATTGAAAATTTTTGCAATACTGTTAACAGAAATATGATTGCTGACAACAATTGGCTAGGTGGGGGCCTGGCTCACAGCAGGCTGCAAGGCAGCAGGAAAGTGCGTTTCAATGGCACCAGCAAACTGACGATTCAAATCACAGCAACTATTACCAAAAATTTTAATTTTTAATTATTAGAATACTGTCACAACAAATATGATTGGTGTAAATATTTTTTAAGTAGGCCTGGCACACAGGCTTGGAAGGCTGTAGACAACTGAATTCAAAGGCACAAGCAAACTGAGGGTTAAGATCATCAACAATAAAGATTTTTTTAATTTTAATTAGTAACTATACTGTGACAAAAAATTAGGATTGGTGTAAATAGTTGGCAAGACGGCCTGGCACAAAAGGATGGCAGGCAGGAGGGAGATGCAATTCAAGGACACTAGGAGACTGATTACTGACAGTCTAAACAGTGATGATTGACAATTTTTGCAATACTGTTAACAGAAATATGATTGCTGACAACATTTGGCTAGGTGGGGGCCTGGCTCACAGCAGGCTGCAAGGCAGCAGGAAAGTGCGTTTCAATGGCACCAGCAAACTGACGATTCAAATCACAGCAACTATTACCAAAAATTTTAATTTTTAATTATTAGAATACTGTCACAACAAATATGATTGGTGTAAATATTTTTTAAGTAGGCCTGGCACACAGGCTTGGAAGGCTGTAGAAAAGTGCAATTCAAAGGCACGAGCAAACTGAGGGTTAAGATCATCAACAATAAAGATTTTTTTAATTTTAATTAGTAACTATACTGTGACAAAAAATTAAGGCCTAGATTTGGAGTTCGGCGGTAGCCGTCAAAACCAGCGTTAGAGGCTCCTAACGCTGGTTTTAGGCTACCGCCGGTATTTGGAGTCAGTGATTAAAGGGTCTAACGCTCACTTTTCAGCCGCGACTTTTCCATACCGCAGATCCCCCTACGCCATTTGCGTATCCTATCTTTTCAATGGGATCTTTCTAACGCCGGTATTTAGAGTCGTTTCTGAAGTGAGCGTTAGAGCTCTAACGACAAAATTCCAGCCGCCTGAAAATAGCAGGAGTTAAGAGCTTTCTGGCTAACGCCGGTTCATAAAGCTCTTAACTACTGTACCCTAAAGTACACTAACACCCATAAACTACCTATGTACCCCTAAACCGAGCTCCCCCCACATCGCCGCCACTCAATTTAAATTTTTAACCCCTAATCTGCCGACCGCCACCTACGTTATACTTATGTACCCCTAATCTGCTGCCCCTAACCCCGCCGACCCCTGTATTACATTTATTAACCCCTAACCTGCCCCCCACAACGTCGCCGCCAGCTACTTAAAATAATTAACCCCTAATCTTCCGACCGCAAAGCGCCGCCACCTACGTTATCCCTATGTACCCCTAATCTGCTACCCCTAACACCGCCGACCCCTATATTATATTTATTAACCCCTAATCTGCCCCCCTCAACGTCGCCGACACCTGCCTACACTTATTAACCCCTAATCTGCCGAGCGGACCTGAGCGCTACTATAATAAAGTTATTAACCCCTAACCCGCCTCACTAACCCTATCATAAATAGTATTAACACCTAATCTGCCCTCCCTAACATCGCCGACACCTAACTTCAATTATTAACCCCTAATCTGATGACCGGAGCTCACCGCTATTCTAATAAATGTATTAACCCCTAAAGCTAAGTCTAACCCTAACACTAACACCCCCCTAAGTTAAATATAATTTAAATCTAACGAAATAAATTAACTCTTATTAAATAAATGATTCCTATTTAAAGCTAAATACTTACCTGTAAAATAAATCCTAATATAGCTACAATATAAATTATAATTATATTATAGCTATTTTAGGATTAATATTTATTTTACAGGCAACTTTGTAATTATTTTAACCAGGTACAATAGCTATTAAATAGTTAAGAACTATTTAATAGTTACCTAGTTAAAATAATAACAAATTTACCTGTAAAATAAATCCTAACCTAAGATATAATTAAACCTAACACTACCCTATCAATAAATTAATTAAATAAACTACCTACAATTACCTACAATTAACCTAACACTACACACTATCAATAAATTAATTAAACACAATTGCTACAAATAAATACAATTAAATAAACTAACTAAAGTACAAAAAATAAAAAAGAACTAAGTTACAAAAAATAATAAAATATTTACAAACATAAGAAAAATATTACAACAATTTTAAACTAATTACACCTACTCTAAGCCCCCTAATAAAATAACAAAGCCCCCCAAAATAAAAAATTCCCTACCCTATTCTAAATTAAAAAAGTTACAAGCTCTTTTACCTTACCAGCCCTGAACAGGGCCCTTTGCGGGGCATGCCCCAAGGATTTCAGCTCTTTTGCCTGTAAAAAAAAAACATACCATACCCCCCCCAACATTACAACCCACCACCCACATACCCCTAATCTAACCCAAACCCCCCTTAAATAAACCTAACACTAAGCCCCTGAAGATCTTCCTACCTTGTCTTCACCATACCAGGTTCACCGATCCGTCCTGGCTCCAACATCTTCATCCAACCCAAGCGGGGGTTGGCGATCCATCATCCGGTGCTGAAGAGGTCCAGAAGAGGCTCCAAAGTCTTCCTCCTATCCGGCAAGAAGAGGACATCCGGACCGGCAAACATCTTCTCCAAGTGGCATCTTCAATCTTCTTCCATCCGGTGCGGAGCGGGTCCATCTTGAAGCAGGCGACGCGGATCCATCCTCTTCTTCCTTTGTCTCCCGACGAATGACGGTTCCTTTAAGGGACGTCATCCAAGATGGCGTCCCTCGAATTCCGATTGGCTGATAGGATTCTATCAGCCAATCGGAATTAAGGTAGGAATTTTCTGATTGGCTGATGGAATCAGCCAATCAGAATCAAGTTCAATCCGATTGGCTGATCCAATCAGCCAATCAGATTGAGCTCGCATTCTATTGGCTGTTCCGATCAGCCAATAGAATGCGAGCTCAATCTGATTGGCTGATTGGATCAGCCAATCGGATTGAACTTGATTCTGATTGGCTGATTCCATCAGCCAATCAGAAAATTCCTACCTTAATTCCGATTGGCTGATAGAATCCTATCAACCAATCGGAATTCGAGGGACGCCATCTTGGATGACGTCCCTTAAAGGAACCGTCATTCGTCGGGAGACAACGGAAGAAGAGGATGGATCCGCGTCGCCTGCTTCAAGATGGACCCGCTCCGCACCGGATGGAAGAAGATTGAAGATGCCGCTTGGAGAAGATGTTTGCCGGTCCGGATGTCCTCTTCTTGCCGGATAGGAGGAAGACTTTGGAGCCTCTTCTGGACCTCTTCAGCACCGGATGATGGATCGCCAACCCCCGCTTGGGTTGGATGAAGATGTTGGAGCCAGGACGGATCGGTGAACCTGGTATGGTGAAGACAAGGTAGGAAGATCTTCAGAGGCTTAGTGTTAGGTTTATTTAAGGGGGGTTTGGGTTAGATTAGGGGTATGTGGGTGGTGGGTTGTAATGTTGGGGGGGGTATGGTATGTTTTTTTTTACAGGCAAAAGAGCTGAAATCCTTGGGGCATGCCCCGCAAAGGGCCCTGTTCAGGGCTGGTAAGGTAAAAGAGCTTGTAACTTTTTTAATTTAGAATAGGGTAGGGAATTTTTTATTTTGGGGGGCTTTGTTATTTTATTAGGGGGCTTAGAGTAGGTGTAATTAGTTTAAAATTGTTGTAATATTTTTCTTATGTTTGTAAATATTTTATTATTTTTTGTAACTTAGTTCTTTTTTATTTTTTGTACTTTAGTTAGTTTATTTAATTGTATTTATTTGTAGCAATTGTGTTTAATTAATTTATTGATAGTGTAGTGTTAGGTTAATTGTAGGTAATTGTAGGTAGTTTATTTAATTAATTTATTGATAGGGTAGTGTTAGGTTTAATTATATCTTAGGTTAGGATTTATTTTACAGGTAAATTTGTTATTATTTTAACTAGGTAACTATTAAATAGTTCTTAACTATTTAATAGCTATTGTACCTGGTTAAAATAATTACAAAGTTGCCTGTAAAATAAATATTAATCCTAAAATAGCTATAATATAATTATAATTTATATTGTAGCTATATTAGGATTTATTTTACAGGTAAGTATTTAGCTTTAAATAGGAATAAGTTATTTAATAAGAGTTAATTTATTTCGTTAGATTAAAATTATATTTAATTTAGGGGGGGTGTTAGTGTTAGGGTTAGACTTAGCTTTAGGGGTTAATACATTTATTATAGTAGCGGTGAGGTCCGCTCGGCAGATTAGGGGTTAATAATTGAAGGTAGGTGTCGGCGATGTTAGGGAGGGCAGATTAGGGGTTAATACTATTTATGATAGGGTTAGTGAGGCGGATTAGGGGTTAATAACTTTATTATAGTAGCGCTCAGGTCCGCTCGGCAGATTAGGGGTTAATAAGTGTAGGCAGGTGTCGGCGACGTTGAGGGGGGCAGATTAGGGGTTAATAAATATAATATAGGGGTCGGCGATGTTAGGCCAGCAGATTAGGGGTACATAGGGATAACGTAGGTTGCGGCGGTTTACGGAGCGGCAGATTAGGGGTTAAAAAAAATATGCAGGTGTCAGAGATAGCGGGGGCGGCAGATTAGGGGTTAATAAGTGTAAGGTTAGGGGTGTTTAGACTCGGGGTACATGTTAGGGTGTTAGGTGCAGACGTAGGAAGTGTTTCCCCATAGGAAACAATGGGGCTGCGTTAGGAGCTGAACGCTGCTTTTTTGCAGGTGTTAGGTTTTTTTTCAGCTCAAACAGCCCCATTGTTTCCTATGGGGATATCGTGCACGAGCACGTTTTTGAGGCCGGCCGCGTCCGTAAGCAACTCTGGTATCGAGAGTTGCATTTGCGGTAAAAATGCTCTACGCTCCTTTTTTGGAGCCTAACGCAGCATTTGTTTAAACTCTCGATACCAGAGTTAAATTTATGGTGCGGCCAGAAAAAAGCCCGCGGAGCGTTAACAGCCCTTTTACCGCCGAACTCCAAATCTAGGCCTAAGATTGGTGTAAATAGTTGGCAAGACGGCCTGGCACAAAAGGATGGCAGGCAGGAGGGAGATGCAATTCAAGGACACTAGGAGACTGATTACTGACAGTCTAAACAGTGATGATTGACAATTTTTGCAATACTGTTAACAGAAATATGATTGCTGACAACAATTGGCTAGGCGGGGGCCTGGCTCACAGCAGGCTGCAAGGCAGCAGGAAAGTGCGTTTCAATGGCACCAGCAAACTGACGATTCAAATCACAGCAACTATTACCAAAAATTTTAATTTTTAATTATTAGAATACTGTCACAACAAATATGATTGGTGTAAATATTTTTTAAGTAGGCCTGGCACACAGGCTTGGAAGGCTGTAGACAACTGAATTCAAAGGCACGAGCAAACTGAGGGTTAAGATCATCAACAATAAAGATTTTTTTAATTATAATTAGTAACTATACTGTGACAAAAAATTAGGATTGGTGTAAATAGTTGGCAAGACGGCCTGGCACAAAAGGATGGCAGGCAGGAGGGAGATGCAATTCAAGGACACTAGGAGACTGATTACTGACAGTCTAAACAGTGATGATTGACAATTTTTGCAATACTGTTAACAGAAATATGATTGCTGACAACAATTGGCTAGGTAGGGGCCTGGCTCACAGCAGGCTGCAAGGCAGCAGGAAAGTGCGTTTCAATGGCACCAGCAAACTGACGATTCAAATCACAGCAACTATTACCAAAAAATTTAATTTTTAATTATTAGAATACTGTCACAACAAATATGATTGGTGTAAATATTTTTTAAGTAGGCCTGGCACACAGGCTTGGAAGGCTGTAGAAAAGTGCAATTCAAAGGCACGAGCAAACTGAGGGTTAAGATCAACACTAAAAATTTTTTTTATTTAAATTAATAACTATACTGTCTGACTGTGACAACAATTATGATTGGTGTAAATAGTTGGCTAGACGGCCTGGCACAAAAGGCTGGCAGTGGCAGGCATTAGGTAAATGAAATTCAATGGCCCTAGGAGACTGAATATTTGCAGTCCAAAAAATTATGATTTTTTTTATTTTTATTACTGTTACAAGAATTGTGATTGGTGCCACTAATTGGCTACTTGGGCCTGGCAGACAGGCTGGCAGATATGAGTCGTGGATGGTAGGTAGGGCAGTAATTTAACACAGTATGCTGTGTAAGTGACAAAAACACAGGACTGATAGAAAATTAAGTTACATTACACTAGCAAAATATTTTAAAATTTTAGATTTTAATATTAAAATTATGTTAAGAAGTGCAATGCACATATGACTCTATGAGTGGTCGCACTGGCTGGCTGCTACGTAGGGCAGCAATTATAACAACAGTATGCTGTGTAAGTCAGATAGACAGTTAGACACAGGCCTGATAGAAAATACAATTAGATTACACTAGCATAATGATTTAAAGACTTTTTTTTGGAAATTTTAAGAAAAAGGTTAAGCACATACATATGAGTCGTGGCTAATAGCCTTGGAAGGGCAGCTATTAAAAACAGGCTATGTATGTCGGATACACACACGTCTGATAGAAAATACTATTAGATTACACTAGAAAAATGATTGAAATTATTTTTTTGGGGGGGAAATTAAAAAAAGGTTAAACACATATGAGTCGTGGCTCATAGCTAGGGAGGGCAGCAAGTAAACACAGTAGGCTCTCTATGTCAGCAAAACACACAGGCCGGATAGAAAATTAGATTTGATTACACTAGCAAACAAGTTTAAACTTTTTTTTTTTTTTTATATTAAAATTAAGGTGAAAGAAAAATAGATATGAGTGCGGGGTGGCTGCCTGGCACAGACCAATTAACCAAAAGACTGAAAAAAAAAAGAGGTATATTAATGCTGAGTGAGCCTGACAGACACAGGCATGATAGTAAATGTAATTAGATTACACTAGAAAAATATTTTTTTGTGTTTTTTTTTTAAATTAAAAATAATGTTGTAAACGGATATTAACACTGCTGGCTGCTGGCTGGCACAGAGCAATGAACCAGAGTATATGCTGTGTGACACTGGCCTGATAGAAAATGAAAAAAAATTACACTAGAAAAATAATTATATTTTTGGGTTAGTTAAATTTAAACTAATGTTGTTAGGGAGATATCAGTGGTGGCAGTAGTCACAGCATATGCTGTGAGCCTTAAACACACAGCTGAAAGCCAGGCAAATGCTAATAAAAAAAATAAAAAAAAAGGCACGAAATATAGCCCTAAAAAGAGCTTTTTGGGGTGCTGTGCTTGCAGCAGAGATGAGTGGAGTCCTTCTGGACTGTAAATACACTAGCCTAGCTATGTTTTTACTATTATTGTCAGGAGCGAAAACACAACACGTCCTCTCATTAAAAAAGCAAGGTTGTTATGAGTCTAAAATGGCGGATTCCGAGTAGCTGGGAGTGTCTGTGAGGGAGTGTCTGATGTTGATTGGCTCTAATGTGTCAGGCGGCTGTGACATAAAGGGTCAAAGTTTCCACAATGATGACACATAGGGGCGGATCGAACATCGCCATGTGTTCGCCCACAAACGCAAACGCGAACAAGCTATGTTCGCTGTGAACCGTTCGCGGGCGAACAGTTCGTGACATCACTAGTTAAGAGTAGGACAGGTAGGCACCTCAGCAATGCTAAGGTGAGGAGGCTGTCTGAGGTTTATAGTAAACAGCTGTTAAAGAATATAGGAAAATTCTTTTACTTTTAAAATATAAAGTGACAGTATCATTTTTTTGGTGTCTTTATTTTTCAATCCTAAATAAAGCTGTTGAGTTTATTTTGTTTACACATTGAGTAAAGATGGATCAAGAGGCCCTGCAAAATGTTACATGTGGCTTGTGTTTTGATTCTAATGTGGAACCCCAATCCCTTTTTGTCCCTCATGTATTGAAAGAACATTACATTACAGGGATAGACTTTTTGAATCTGAGCCGTCATTATCTAAGGCGGATGCTGTTCAGGGGTCCCCTGTTCAAGATATACCGCAGCTTTCTCCCCAAATGTCCCAAACTTTATCGTCTACACATGCAGTGCCCTGCGCTTCCTCTCACACTCTGGTTGGAGTTACGTTACAAGACATTGCTACCCACATATCCTCTGTGGTAACTGATGCGCTGTCTGCCTTTCCCATGCTGCAGGGAAAGTGCAAGAGGAAATCTAAAGAATCAGTGAGTAAGGTTTCTGACACAGTTGTGGCTATTCCGATTGTTCCTTCCCAGAAATCTGAGGAGGAAGATACTTCGGTAGCATCTGAGGGTGAAGTCTCAGACTCAGACAGTGTAATTCCTTCTGCTGATGCTGAAGTTGTATCCTTCAGGTTTAAGCTAGAACAACTCCGGTTGTTACTTAAGGAGGTTTAGGCCACCTTGGACAACTCTGACATGACTGTCGAAGTCAATCCTAAGAAGTCTAGTAAGTTAAATAAATACTTTGATGAATCTTCCTTTGTGGAGGTTTTTCCGGTTCAAGACCGGGCTACAGAGATTATTGCCCGGGAATGGGAGAGACTGGATATCTCTTTTTCTCCATCCCCAATTTTTAAGAAGATGTTTCCAATAGATGACTCTATCAAGGAGTTTTGGCAGATGGTCCCCAAGGTAGAAGAGGCAATTTCCACTTTGGCTAAGAGAACCACTATTCCTATAGAGGATAGCTGTTCCTTTAAGAATCCTATGGATAAGAAGTTGGAAGGGTAAAGATGTATGTACACCAGGGTTTACAATGGCAACCTGCGGTGTGTATTGCTACCGTCACCAGTGCGGCGGCATACTGGTTTAATGCATTGTCTGAATCTATTCAGACAGATACTCCCCTTGAGTTGGCCAATTCCTTTATTACAGATGCTTCCCTACAAGTTATTAAGTTGGGAGCAAAGATTTCTGGTTTTGCAGTGCTGGCCCGTAGAGCTTTATGGTTGAAGTCATGGTCTGCGGATGTGTCGTCTAAGACTAAGCTTTAGGCGATTCCCTACAAGGGTAAGACCTTGTTTGGGCCAGGCTTGGCTGAAATTATTTCAGACATTACGGGAGGTAAGGGTCATTTCCTCCCTCAGGATAAGAGGAATAAGCAGAAGGGACGTCAGAGTAATTTTCATTCCTTTCAAAACTTCAAGGGTAAAACATTCTCTCCCTCTGCCAAGCAAGAACAGTCCAAGCCTTCTTGGAGGTCCAGCCAGTCTTAGAACAAGGGGAAGCAATCTAAGAAGCCTGTTAGTGACTCAAAGTCAGCATGAAGGGTCTGCCCCTGATCCGGGACCGGATCTTGTGGGGGGCAGACTGTCTTTCTTCGGGCAGGCTTGGGTTCAGGATGTACCAGAACCCTGGGCAGTGGACATCGTGTCCCAGGCATACAAACTAGAGTTCAAAACCTTTCCTCCCAGGGACAGGTTTCTGCTCTCCAGATTATCTGTAGACCAGATAAAGAGAGAGGCGTTCTTACACTGTGTCCAGAACCTTTCCGACCTAGGATTGATAGTTCCTGTCCCGATGCAGGAACAGGGTCTGGGATTCTACTCCAATCTGTTCATGGTTCCCAAAAAAGAGGGACCTTGCAGACCAATTTTAGATCTTAAAAGTCTAAACAAGTTCCTCAGGGTACTGTCCTTCAAGATGCAAACTATTCGTTCCATTCTTCCCTTGGTTCAAGAGGGTCAATTCATGACAACGGTAGATTTAAAGGATGCGTACCTACATGTTCCTATCCACAGGAATCACAAGTTTCTGAGGTTCACCTTTCTAGACAAACACTTCCAGTTTGTGGCTCTTCCATTCGGCCTTGCAACAGAACCTAGAATTTTCTCAAAGGTCCTGGGAGCCCTGTTGGCAGTGGGGCATTGCAGGAGATGTTGTTATCTTTTCTGCATTCCCACAGATGGAAGGTGAATTTTGGGAAAAGTTCCTTGATATCAGCTACAAGGGTAGTGTTCTTGGGAACCATAATAGATTCCTTATCAATGAAAATATTTCTGACAGACGTCAGAAAACAAAGATTTTTTACTCTTGCCTTGCCCTTCAGTCCTCGGCCGTCAGTGGCCCAATGTATGGAGATATTGGGTCTCATGGTAGCTGCCATGGACATCATTCTGCTTGCCCGATTCCATCTCAGACCTCTGCAGTTATGCATGCTCAAACAATGGAACAGGGATTATGCAGATCTGTCTCCGTAGTTACATCTGGATCAGGCAACAAGAGATTCTCTTCCTTGGTGGTTATCTCAGGAACATCTCTCCCAGGGAACCTGCTTACGCAGACCTTCCTGGGTGATTGTGACCATGGATGACAGCCTGTTGGGATAAGGAGCAGTCTGGGGCTCACTAATGGCTCAGGGGACGTGGTCTTGGGAGAAGTCGGTTCGCCCCATAAACATCCTAGAGCTGAGGGCAATCTTCAATGCTCTTCTGACCTGGCCTCAGTTAGCTTTAGCCCAGTTTATCAGGTTCCAGTCGGACAACATAACTTCAGTGGCTTACATCAACCATCAGGGAGGAACTCAGAGTTCCTTGGCCATGACAGAGGTAGCCAAAATTATTCAGTGGGTGGAGGCCCACAACTGCTGTCTATCTACGATCCACATTCCAGGAGTGGACAATTGGGAAGCGGATTTTCTGAGCAGACAGACCTTTCACCCGGGGGAGTGGGAACTCCATCCGGAGGTGTTTTCCAACTTGATTCTCAAATGGGGACATCCAGAGCTGGATCTCATGGCATCTTGACAGAATGCCAAGTTTCCGAGAGTACAGGTCAAGGTCAAGGGATCCTCAGGCTGTACTGATAAATGCTCTGGCGGTTCCTTGTAACTTCAGTCTAGCATACCTATTTCCTCCGTTCTCTCTGCTTCCACGGGTCATTGCTCGAATCAAGCAACAGAGGGTGTCGGTGATCCTTATTGCGCCGGCGTGGCCTCGCAGGATCTGGTATGCAGACCTAGTGGAGATGTCATCTCTTCCACCTTGGAGACTTCCACCGAGGAAGGACCTTCTACTTCCAGGGTCATTCCTTCATCCAAATCTAATTCCTCTGAAGCTGACTGCTTGGAGATTGAACGCTTAATTCTATCTAAGCGTGGTTTTTCTGAGTCAGTCATTGAGACCATGATTCAGGCTCGTAAGCCTGTTACCCGAAATATTTACTATAAGATATGGCGTAAATATCTGTATTGGTGTGAATCTAGAGGGTACTCTTGGAGTAGAGTTTGGATTCCTAGAATTTTGTCTTTTCTCCAGGAGGGTCTGGAGAAGGGATTATCTGCTGGTACCTTTAAAGGTCAAATTTCTGCCTTATCTATATTGTTGCATAAACATCTGGCAGACATGCCAGATGTGTAATCCTTCTGTCAGGCCTTGGTCAGCATCAGGCCTGTTACATGTTACTCCTCCCTGTTCTTAGAGTTCTTCAACAGGCTCCGTTTGAACTTGAAATGATAGAAAAACAAAGCGCAGTAAGTCAAATCACACAAGTAAAATTTCAACCTCAAACAAATATGAGGTATGGTATGGGCACTGGAAAACCGTATAGGTCTCTCAAAACGAAATCCCCCAAAGTGCATCAGTGGCAAAGTCCCAGGAGTGTTGGATAAACTCACAGCCGTACAACCGATGTCGACACAGCACCTCCTGTGCTCACTGGAAGGGATCAAGTCCTCAAAGGAGTCCACGGATCACCAAATAACCCAAGTAATGTTAAAACTTTAAAATAGGCCGCCACACACAACCCTGCTGCACACACACAAATGAGCCGGCTGATTGTAACAGCTGATTGTAGTAGTGTGAAGATGGTGGGCTCCATTTGAGCCTATGCATTCTTTAGATATTAAGATGTTACCTTGGAAAGTTTTGTTTCTTGTTGCAATTTCTTCTGCTTGTAGAGTCTCTGAGCTCTCGGCGTTGCAGTATAAATCCCCTTACTTTATTTTTCATTCGGATAAATTACTTCTGCGTACTAAGTTAGGGTTCCTCCCTAAAGTGGTTTCAGAAAGGAACATTAATCAAAATATCGTTGTTCCTTCTTTGTGTCCTAACCCTTCTATTTAGAAAGAGCGTCTGCTGCACACCCTAGATGTGGTGCGTGCGTTGAAATACTATTTGCAGGCGACTAAGGATTTTCACCAGTCTTCTGCATTGTTTGTTGTTTTCTCAGGGAAACGCAAGGGTCAGAAAGCTACAGCTACTTCTCTTTCTTTGTGGCTGAAGAGTATAATTCGCTTGGCCTATGAAACTGCTGGACAGCAGCCTCCTGAGAGAATCACGGCTCATTCCATGAGGGCTGTTTCTTCTTCCTGGGCATTAAAAAATGAAGCTTCTGTAAAAAAAGATTTGCAAGGCTGCAACTTGGTCATCTTTGCACACTTTTTCAAAATTCTATAAATTTGATACTTTTGCCTCAGCTGAGGCTTCTTTTGGGTAAAAGGTTCTTCAAGTACTGGTGCCTTTCTGTTTAGTTTCCCTGTGTTGTTCCTCCCTTATCATCTGTATCCTCTAGCTTGGGTATTGATTCTCAATAGTAATTAGAGATAATCCGTGGACTCAGCATGTCATTAGAAAGAAAACAAAATTTATGCTTACCTGATAAATGTATTTATTTATTGACACAGTGAGTCCACGGCCCGCCCTGTATTTTTACAGACATTTTTCTCTTTGTTATATAAACCTCAGGCACCTCTGCACCTTGTGTTACTTCCTTTCTCTCTTTTTCCTTTGGTCAAATGACTGGGGTTGCAGGGAAGGGAGGTGATATTTAACAGCTTTGCTGTGGTGCTCTTTGCCTCCTCCTGCTGGCCAGGAGTGATATTCCCAATAGTAATTAGAGATGATCCGTGTACTCTCCGTGTCAAGAAAGAAAGAAATTTATCAGGTAAGCATAAATTTCGTTTTTTCGCACTCCATGTGTAGATTAAAGGCTTGTGTTGTTGAGGTGAGGAGAACCAGCTGTGTTTATTGAGGAGTGGCAGTATACAAAAGAGACCACAGCTTTATCCTTATTGAGGGGATCCTTTTCTTGGATGAGACATTACGATTAAGAAATTGAGTGCTCTATTGTTTTGTTTTTGTAAGATATTAGCTTCACATGAAAATATAGTTAATTTATATACATATCTATAAGCATGTTATTTTGTTATAGAAAAGTAGTTTTGCTGGATAGGACAGGCTATACCATGGAAATCTTGGAGACATGAATACCATGTTGCCTCTGGGAATTCTTTCATCTCAAAGTAATTTAGCAATATAGCAAAGCAGATGAAGCTGTCATTTTTTTTTGTTTTTTGTTTAATTTCTAAGACAAAGTTTTAAAGGCATTTTTGTGATAATGATATCCTTGACAGTGGAGCTTGTTCTGTGATTTGAGAAGTGAATTGTTAATAAATCTATGATACTCCATTTTCAATATGAAGATTAACTCACAACTTGTAGCTGTGATGAGGGGGGTCATTTCTGTAAAATATTAGTTTTGTAAACAGGTTTTATTAAATCTAGGTCAATAAAGTTTATTTTCAGGGTTATCTAAAAATGTAGCATTTCAATATAATTGCTGTATTATGGATATCATTCCATGTCTTTAAAAAGATTGATGCCTGATAGATATGAAAACAATTCTTCCTGTCAATCATTGAAGAGGTTTGTCCATTAAGTAAATTGCTATTACTTATGTATAGCTCAGTGAATGACAGATATACATTACATCTGACCTTGCAAACAATGGTTGTCATCTTTATATGTAAGATTCTGATTTCTTCCTCTGTAGATAACGCAGTTGAATGCCAAGACTCTAGTGTACACCGCCAAATCAATAGCTAATGTCAAATGCAAGATAGAAACAATACGACTGTTTAGAAAAGAGATCAGACCATATAAGTGATTGATAAGAGGTGTCAATTGTGCACAAGTTATTAAATTTATGCATTATTTAAAATCCAAACAAAATATTTATACCAGTTTTATATGTGAGTGTGTGTTGAATATTTGTTTTTCCTTTCTGCTACTGCTCTACCCTCTGCTATATAATGATGGCTATAATCATACTCATTTTATAATGTTCCTATAGGGATTGACAAATAGTGATGTCGCGAATAGTTGGCCGGCGAATAGTTCCCGGCGAACATAGCATGTTCGCGTTTGCCGCGGACGGTGAACATATGCGATGTTCGGTCCGCCCCCTATTCTTTATCATTGAGTAAACTTTGACCCTGTACCTCACAGTCAGAAGACACATTACAGCCAATCAGCAGCAGACCCTCCCTCCCAGACCCTCCCACCTCCTGGACAGCATCCATTTTAGATTAATTCGGAAGCTGCATTCTTAGTGAGAGGAGGGACAGTGTAGCTGCTGCTGATTTAATAGGGAAATCGATAGCTAGGCTAGTGTATTCAGTGTCCACTACAGTCCTGAAGGACTCATCTGATCTGCTTTGTTTTTTTTTTCCCTGTGTAATCTAATTGCAGTTGCCTGCCTGCCAGCGTGTGTGTCAGGCTCACGGCGTATACTGTGCCCACTTGTCCAGTGCCACCACTCATATCTGGTGTAACAGTAGTGTACATTTAAAAAAATCAACACTTTTTTGACTGTGAAATAATGGCAGACAGCTGCCAGTACCCAAGATGGCCACCAATAAGGCAGATGGGGAGGGTTAGAGAGCTGTTTTGGGGGGGGATCAGGGAGGCTGGGGGCTAAGGGGGGATGCTACACCACAGCATATGTAAATATGCTAAAAAAATAAATAAAAAAACTTTTATTTTAGTACTGGCAGACTTTCTGCCACTACTTAAGATGGCGGGGACAATTGTGGGGTGGGGGAGGGAAGGGAGCTGTTTGGGAGGGATCAGGGGGTCTGATGTGTCAGGTGGGAGGCTGATCTCTACACTAAAGCTAAAATTAACCCTGCAAGCTCCCTACAAACTACCTAATTAACCCCTTCACTGCTAGCCATAATACACATGTGATGCGCAGCAGCATTTAGCGGCCTTCTAATTACCAGAAAGCAACGCCAAAGTCATATATGTCTGCTATTTCTGAACAAAGGGGATCCCAGAGAAGCATTTACAACCATTTGTGCCATAATTGCACAAGCTGTTTGTAAATAATTTCAGTGAGAAACCTAAAATTAAGAAAAAATTTAAGTTTTTTTTAAATTTGATCGCATTTGGCGGTGAAATGGTGGCATGAAATATACCAAAATGGGCCTAGATCAATACTTTGGGTTATCTACTACACTACACTTAAGCTAAAATTAACTCTACAAGCTGCCTACATGCTCCCTAATTAACCCCTTCACTGCTGGGCATAAAACACGTGTGGTGCGTAGTGGCATTTAGCAGCCTTCTAATTACCAAAAAGCAACGCCAAAGCCATATAAGTCTGCTATTTCTGAACAAAAGGGATCCCAGAGAAGCATTTACAACCATTTATGCCATAATTGCATAAGTTGTTTGTAAATAATTTCTGTGAGAAACCTAAAGTTTGTGAAAAAGTGAAGATTTTTTTGTATTTGATCGCATTTGGCGGTGAAATGGTGGCATTATATATACCAAAATGGGCCTAGATCAATACTTTGGGTTGTCTACTACACTACACTTAAGCTAAAATTAACTCTACAAGCTGCCTACATGCTCCCTAATTAACCCCTTCACTGCTGGGCATAAAACACGTGTGGTGCGCAGTGGCATTTAGCAGCCTTCTAATGACCAAAAAGCAACGCCAAATCCATATAAGTCTGCTATAATGGCATGTCTGGCACACAGTGTTGGGGCAAGGGTCCATCTGACCACTGATACCTGGTCTGCAAAGCATGGTCAGGGCAGGTATATCACCTACACTGCGCACTGTGAAGCGGGCGTAACCCTTTCACTACCTGATCGATACAACATCATACCTGATGTTTTAAAGCATGTTATTCCAAACAATTTAGGAATGTTAGGTGATTTATGCCCTTTATGGATTAAAACCAGACTCTGCATCAACTATTTAATTTTCCATGGGAGTTTTGCCATGGATCCCCCTCCGGCATACCACAGTCAAGGTGTTAGTCCCCTTTAATCAACTTTTCCATCACTATTGTGGCCAGAAAGAGTCCCTGTGGGTTTTGAAATTCACCTGCCTATTGAAGTCTATGGCGGTTCGCCCGGTTCGCCGGTTCGCGAACAGTTGTGGAAGTTCGCGTTCGCCGTTTGCGAACCCAAATTTTTATGTTCGCGACATCACTATTGACAAATCCTAGGAACCAGAGAGTCACATGTACTTGTGGTTCCTATATTTTTATTTTCTTTCTTTTCTTCTTTCTTTCTTTCTTTCTTTCTTTCTTTCTTTCCTTCTTTCTTTCTTTCTTTCTTTCTCTCTTTCTCTCTCTCTTTCTCTCTCACACACTCTCTCTCTTGTGCTCTCTTGCGCACTCTCTCTCACGCACTCTCTCACTCTCTTGCACACTCTCTCTCACGCGCTCTCTCTCTCACATGTGCTCTCTTGCGCACTCTCTCTCACACACTCTCTCATGCTCTCTTGCACACTCTCTCTCATGCGCTCTCTCTCTCACATGTGCTCTCTCTCTCGCATGCTCTCTCGCGCGCTCTCTCTCTCGTGCTCTCTTGCACACTCTCACGTGCTCTCTCTCTCACATGTGCTCTCTCTCTCTCTCTCTCTCTACCAAACAACCTTGCTTAGTGTATAGCTGAATATTCTTGCTTGCTCTTATCTTTAGAATAAATGTGTCAACCACTGTTCAACAGTTATGAGATATAATGTATATTCCACTATACTCTTTTCTAATTGCACGAAAGTTCATTGAGGATGATTCCTTTCCTAAGGTTTTTTACTGTTAATGGATTTCATTACATGAGCTTCATTGTATTATTTTTAAAGAGAAAAAAATGTAAGAATTGCTTAACTAAACCAAAGCATATTAAGAAAATGTAAAAAGATATAATGGTTCAAATAATATTTAACTTGCTATAGAACCATAATTAATGTATTAACAGTAGTGTATTTAAAGCATGCAACAACAGCTACTTTGAATAGGTAAACTTTAATAGTAAATAATATAAATATTTCAACTGTATTCAATAACAATAATAATGGCTTAGATCATCTGCTATAGCAATGACACATGTCTCATCCATTTATTCCAAAGCGGCCTTTGCTACTTAATAAATGGAGCCAATACTGATAAAAGCTATAGAAACATAATTCATTGTACTCAATTATATGCTGTTTGGATACATTGTGTTGTGGGTTTGTCTTTTTTTTCATGTAACACATTTAATATAACTTACAGTGTAATAGCAAATAGATCTACTTTGTTTAAATATGATGGCTGTATATTAAGGAAACAAACAGGCTAGAGGGATGCAGGAAATATGGCTGTTATTTTTTTTCATGAGATTTCTAGGGGGCTGGTGAGATGTAAAGTCAGAGAATACCTACATACTGGTGAATCCAGATGGTCCTTTTAGAAAGAGCTAACATGATATGTAAGGTCTATTTCAGACATGGTATATTTTAGACATAAAATTACTTCAAATTTGTTAGACGGTATTGCAATATTTTACAATACTTTGATAAAAGCAGCAGCCTAAACACTTGCTCAATCTTGGCGCTATTGTTTGTGTGAGTCGCGATAAGCAATATCACGGCAATGTGTGTATTACAAGTTTAAAGTAAACGAGTTCACTCAAGCGCCAACAAATATTTTTGCATAGGGTTAGCTCAAATGAAGACTCTATGTAAAAAAAGGTATATGGTATATTGGTATATGACAAGTTATTTTAATGGAAAGGGCTATATTGTAAGGTCTAAATATATCAAAGGGTGTATATTTGTACAGTATATATATACAGGTGGCCCTCGTTTTACAACGGTTCAATTTACACCGTTTCAGAATAACAACCTTTTTTTCCAGTCATGTGACTGCTATTGAAAAGCATTGAGAAGCAGTGCATTTATTAAAATAGCCAGTAGGTGGAGCTGTCCGCTTGTGTTGCAGCAAAGCCAAGCAAGCTGAAATTAATCAGTTTGACCAGACCTGAGCTATCAAGCAGATTTCAAAGGAACAAGATCTTCCTGTCTATAAATCAGTCCATATTGGAATACATAGAAAGAACTGTTTGCAGAAAAATGAAAGTGAAGTCTGCGTTGTGTGATTATTGTATTAGGTTTATAATGCGCATTTAAAGTCTTAATTTCAAAGCTTTAAAAATAATGTATTAGGTGTTACTTATGACAATTTTGAGATGGGCCTGGAACCTATCTCCCTCACTTCCCATTGACTTACATTATAAACTGGGTTTCAATTTACAACGGTTTCGATTTACAACCATTCCTTCTGGAACCTAACCCCGGCGTAAACTGAGGGCTACCTGTATATATGTATCGCGGAGAGTGCCTTTCTTATTCAGTGTATATATATATATATATATATATATATATATATATATATATACACTGAATAAGAAAGGCACTCTCCGCGATACATAAATCAAGCTTTACTTTAAGTGAACGTTTTCGGGGTTGCCCCCGTCCTCAGACTTGCAACCCCGAAAACGTTCACTTAAAGTAAAGCTTGATTTATGTATCACGAAGCGTGCCTTTCTTATTCAGTGTGCATACTACAGTTTGAAGTGCACCCGGAGGCTGTGTTTCAGTAGTGAGTGTGGGATCCACTTGAGATTATATATATATATATATATATATATATATAATATATATATATATATATATATATGTGCACTCTTTCTATAATTGGCTTTAACTGATAATACCTGCTCTTTAAACTAATATTATAACCATGGTTGTTTGCAGAATAAAGCCCTGATTGGCTCCTCCAAGTAAGACAAATGGAAAGTGAAGTAGGACTAGGGCAGTGGTGGAAATCCTGGCCCCGCAGACCCCACATGTAAGAGGGGCCCACTGCCTGTGTAGTGTTTCAGGGCCGGTGAGCCGCCACAGGGGCCCATCATCAGCTGGGGATTGGTGGCAAGGAGCAGAGGGAGGTCACAGAACGACCTGTGTGTGCAGCTCATCTTTCAAGCCTATTCTGCTACAGGCCAGGAAGCCTTTGTTGGGGGCCACTAAGCGTCCTGTGTGCATAGCCCATGTTGCAAGACCACTCCTCTGCTGGCTAAGCACCGGGGGGGGGGGAGCGGGACTTAGGTTTTACATTTATAATTTGATGATTAGTGTTGCCTTTTGGATGGTATAGTTTTACTTTAAACATACATTTCCAAGAAAAGTATAGTTAAACAATTTTTTATGGTACCTAGGTGCCGAGGGGGCCTAGAAAAAAAATACTCTGCCCCAGGGCTATGGGAAAATAATTGCAGTAAAAAAATGTATCATTTGTTTTAAAAATGTTTTGACTTGGCTGATAGATTTGTCTGAGAAAGAAGTGTTTATTGGCCTCCACCTTAAAAACATTTAGGGCTAGATTATGAGTAGAGTGCTATTTTTGCGCGCGTCGGGTTGGGCACATTTTAAAAGTTGGAAGTAAAAGGTTTGCTCGTAAGCGAAAACCCAACATGCGCAAATAGTTGAACTTCAAATATCGTAACCACATTAAAGTATTATAGACTTCTATGGAGCATGCAAACTGCAAAATTCTATTCTCCCCCCCCCTCTTTTATTTCTGAGGTAATTTTGTAGGTGAAACAGACAAATAAATAAAAAAGCTCAATTTATTTGTTTATCAAATGTTGCTGCTTCAAGGTTGCTGGCTTGAAGGGACACTGCACTAAACATTTTCTGTCATCCATATGAAAAAACAGCATTTAAACACTGGCATTTTGCTGTCTGAATAATATGAAGTAAAATTTTAATTTAAACAATACAAATATCAGTTGTATAATTCTAATTCTATTTTTTTTTTAAACAAGCTTTATTGTTTAATTTAAACAGGGTACAGGTCATGCATATATCTACATCCAGAGTTTAAGTACATTGTAATAAAATGGTATGGAAACAATGGTTCGATCAGAATGATCATTTAAATAAGCTGGTTTCCATGGTGAGGTTAGTCTTCTCCTACTGATTTACAAATGGTTAGGCAAATCTGGTAGAGAAGTTCAGTGGCAATTAGGTAATATACAGTTGTAATGGATGTTATGTTCGTATGGGCTGAATAGAGGAGCTTGTTTTAGATCCAATATAGCTTGTCTATTTAATTTTTTTTTAAACTGTATTATGAAGAGTAGTAAAGAATACAAAATAAATATTACATTATTGATACAAGAACATTCCTGATTCCACTTTGACATCTTTGAGTTAAGCCTAACTATTAAGAAGGTAAATGTGTAGTTGAAGGGTACATGTAGGGGACAGAGAGAGGGAGGGGGATAAAAAAAAAAGAAAGACATAGAGTGTTAGTGCATATATATATATATATATATATATATATATATATATACATATATATATATAATTTCCTATTGTTTCCCATTTCCGTAGTTCCAGCATGCACTTATGTACTCCTGTTGACCCTGAACTTAGGTAATGGTATCTTTCTATATGGAGGAGTTCGGACACTTATTTCTTCTAGTTCTCCTTAGTTGGAGGAGATGGGGTTTTCCACCTTTTGTGGTGTTTGAAGTGTTCACTGTTGATCATTATCTTTAGAAGTGATTTTTTTGTAGTGTTCTTGAGTTTGGGAAGGGAGTAAAACAGTAATGTTTTTGGGGATGTGGGGATAATGGTCTCTAGGACAGCGGACATGGAGAGGATGACCTCTTTCCAAAAGTTCCCCAGTTTGGGGCATTGCCACCAAATGTGTAGGATGGTTTCCCGCATCCTCTCCAGCACTTCCTGCTCATGCATTTGTAGAGGAATTTAAGGGGTGATCTACCATCTGGAAATTAATTTAAAATGTATCTCTTGAATTCTGGCGGAAACAGAGAGGAGTGCTTGTGGCTAAGAAATTTTTTTTGCCAGTCTTTCTGAGTAAGGTTCTTATCAAGATCTCTGTTCCATTTGTGGATATATAATGGTGTAGAGGTGTTATTCTGCATTAATAAAAGTCTGTAGAGGGTAGATATTGTGTGTCTAGGGGGGACTGTAGCATACACAGTCTTGTAAGGGGACAGGGGGCGTGTTATTTTTTGTTTTGGTGTGAGGTTACTGAAGTAGTGTTGAAATCGAGTGATATTGTACCAGAAGATGAAGGGCGGTATATCAAGTTTGGCTAGATCAAAAGGGCATTGTAGTTTACCATCCATGATAGTTTTGTGTATAACGCATTCGCGTATATGTTGTCTTAGTGTGTTGGGTCTATTTTGCATGTGAGAAACGTTTACCTTTCAGGATTATGTTTGATAGGGGTCATGGGGGATGGACCATGCTTATACATCCTAGCCACAAAAGGAGTTTGCTATGCCATGAGAATAGGTCTTTAGTAATTCTGTCGATGACGGGTTTGTAATTATGATCAAATAAGCTGTCATTGTCAGCTGTGAGGTATATTCCCAGATATTTCATTTTGTGAGGTTGTATGATCATGCTACATGTCGAGCTAAAACGAGTCATAGTTGATTGTGGTGTGGAAATCTTTAGGAGTTCGGATTTGTGTAGGTTTAAATGGAAATTGGAGAGTTTTCCAAATTCCTCAAATTCCGAAAACAGGGCAAGAAACGACTGGGAGATATTTGTCAGGGATAATAAAATGTTGTTGGCAAACATTGATAGTTTATGTTCTGTATTGTGTACTTGTATACCTTGTACAGTGGGATAATTTCTTATTCTTTGGGCCAAGGGTTCAATAGAGAGTGCAAATAAAATTGAAAGAGTCAGATAGGATCCCATTGACACTTGTTCTTGCAGAGGGGTTGGAATACAGGTGAAATATCCGGTTTATAATTTCTTGACTAAAGCGGATTTGAGCTAGGGTAGATCTAAGGATTGAGCAGTTGACCCTGTCAAAAGCTTTTTAAGCATTGGTTGATACCAGTACCAGTGGTGTGTACATGATGTGGGTTTGCAAGGATAATTTAAGAATTTTTAGAGTATTGTCTTTTGCCGCTCTCCCAGGGACAAAGCCTACCTGGTCAGGGGAAATCAGCTTGGGTAAATATTTGTTAATACGTGTCGCTAGGATTTTCACGTATAGTTTGATGTCAGTGTTTATGGGGCAGAAATGTTCATGTTTAGTTGGGGATTTCACAGGTTTTGGGAGGACCACTATGTGCGCTGTTAGCATTGTATCGGGGAAGCCACCGGATTCCTCTATAGTATTAAAAACTTGAACGAGTCAGGGGGCTAGAATGTTAGCGAAGGTTTCATAATATCTGGAACTGAAACCATCAGGTCCTGGGCTTTTGCCTGACGGAAGGTCCCTAATGGTCTTTAGGAATTCCTCAGTGGATATTGGGGTATCTAAGGAGCACGAGTCCTCTGGGTCTAAGTGACTGAGGTTTAGGTCCACTAAGTAGACAGATTGAGTTTGTGGGTTATTATCTGGGATGAGTTGTGTATCTGTATTTGTCTTTGAGGAGAATGTTTCTGCTATGGCCTTGCTGTCTGCTTTTGTCTTCCTTTGTGTCAGTAAGAGAGTGTACATGTTATTTTAGTTTTTTGCTTTTAATTAGGTGGGCCAGGGGATGTCCCGGTTTATTACTTAGTCCATAAAATTGTTGTTTGAGTTTGAATGCAATTTTCTGGTGTTCGTTTTGGAGATGTTGTTTAAGTTCTGTCCTAACTTGTTGTAGTGAAGTGGCGATTGAGTTGTGTTTAGGGTGTGTTTTGTGCTGACTTTCCTGTGTTGCAATCTTGCTTACCAATGTGTCGTATGTAATCCAATTGGCTTTGTTTTGTTTGGCTTTTACTTTAATGAGTTCTCATGCGTAGATACCAAAGCGCCAGAAGGCTGGGTCTGAATAAATGAGAAATTCTACTAAGTATAAAATACAAATATAGTTTATTTATACAAGTAGACAAACATAGATCCATGTCACATATAAAACAAGTCAAAGATTCATAAAAAATAGTACAATTGGCTGCATGTAGAAATATATAGAACATAAAAATATAAAAACAATTTGATATTAAAACCAAACGACTAGTACTTTCAACCTATTATCTAGAGCGTGGAAAATACTTTAAATGGGTATTGATTGCAGCTAATTTTAGAGTGTTCAGTAAGCTTGCAACTATGTGTTTAACAAATATTAATCCTTGCAACTATGTGTTTAACAAATATTGATCCTGATTTACATAAATATATTGGCGTAGGATTACTACAATAGGAAATGGGATTGCAGCTAACTTTGAAATCCTGCAATTTGGGAGTGTTCAAGTTAACTGTCAACTATGTGTTTAACAAGAGTGTAAATATATGGAATGAGAATGAATGTAATAAGCTGAATATAAAAGTATAAATACAGTGCTTAACGATCCAAGTGTATAGTTTGTGTAAAAATTATGCTACAATATTACTGCAATAGGAAATGGGATTGCAGCTAACTTTGAAATCCTGCAATTTGGGAGTTAAAGTGTTCAGGTTATCTGTCAACTATGTGTTTAACAATAGTGTGAATATATAAAGTGAGAATGAATGTAATAAGCTGAATATAAAAGTGTAAATAGTGCTTAACGATAAGTGTATAGTTTGTGTAAAAATTATACTACAGAATTTAAAATTTAAAATTAAAAACAGTCCATTGATAATAGAAACTCCGGTGGATTCAAGTTCATTAATTCAAACAAAAAATTCCTTCAAGTGAAATGTTAGTGAAAAAATATATAAGTGAAAAACAAAAAATTAAAAACAATAATCCAAAAGTTCAAAGTGGTAGTAAAAATGAACCTGTGCAGATACAATCAGTAAAAACAGTATCCAAAAAATATTATCCCAAAAGATACCAAAACTATAAGTTCAGTGGCCACTGTGTTTAAAACAATCAGAGTTGCAGGAAGTCAAATCTTTAACATACAATGTATCCTAAGGTGCGACAGTCTTTTAGTTGAAGGTACAGCGTGTCTGCATCCAAAGCAGGGGGTGGGGGAAATTGGCGTACTCTTCTTAAACCCCGGGCAGTCACAGGTAGTCCCAGTCAACGCGTTTTGGTCTATCCTAGACCTTTATCAAGACTGCGTGTATCACCCCCACACTTTAATGAGTTCTCCGCTGATCACGCATGTTTGTGCTTGCCACAGTGTGGAATCTTTTATGTCTGTAGATGCATTTAGGTGAAAGTATTCGATTAGGGATTTTTCTAAGTTGGATTTAATCAGAGAATCATTCAGTAATAGGTAATCTAAGTGCCATTGGAATTCTGTGACTGTTTTTATCAGGCCAGTCAAGGGTGCATAGAACTGGTGCATGATCTGACCATGTAATTGGCAATATTTTGATAGACTTAACCAGGGAGAGACCTGTTTGGTCTATAAGGAGATAGTCCAGTTTCGAGTATAAGCAGTGTGTGTGGGAATAAAATGCAAAGTTTTTTTGGTCAGAGAGAAACTCTCTCCAGATGTCGTGGACACAGATGTTGCGTAGCTGGATGTGGATGGAGTTAAGTGTACGTTTGGGGATGTTAGATGTTCTGTTTGAAATGTCTATCTTTGTGTCTAGTGGTGTGTTAAGGTCTCCTCCTATTATTAGGATCCCCTTAAGGCAGGTAAGAAGTTTTTCTATCGCTTTTTTGAGGTATAAGTGTTGGTTTATGTGGGGGAAGTACATGTTCACAAGAGTGATTGGTCTGTTATAGAGAAGACCCATGAGAATGAGTAAACCACCGCCTGTGTCTTTTTCCTGGTGTATGATTTGAAATGGAATGTTCTGTTTTATAAGAATACCTACACCATTGCGTTTTTGCAAGTCAGAGGAAAAATAGTCGGGTAGTGTTTAAATGTCCACTTTGGTTCATTTTTTTTTTTAAATGAGTTTCAACAAAAGGTTGAGCTATGTTGAAAAGTAAAGCAAATTCTATTCTTTATTTTGGACATCGGTTCTAATATCTGATCTCGTATTGTTCTAGTGGATTGCCCTATGTATATTTTTACATATGGAGATTTTATTTAATAGATGATGTGTGTAAGAAAAATCCACTCCTTAGAGATGTCAACAAGATAGACAAAGAGAAAAATATTATAGCCTTTCCCCCTCTTCAATCTTCTTTCGGGGGGATTCTAACAGCGACCATGAAGAGGTGGCAGGCACCGTCACCACAAAAGAACACAAATCACGGAATGTGAGGAAGCCAGAACAACAGCGCAGAATAACAAGAAGCAACAGGTGCTAGCGGTAATTTAATCAAGTCATGAATGTATTTATTAGAAATTTCCTTATTGGAAAAGGGGCTTTCCTTTTGTCTGTGTAATGTGAAAAAATATGGCCCAGATTACGAGTTTTGCGTTAGAGGCTGTGCGGTGCTAACGAGCAGTTTTCACTCACCGCTCACTTACCTTCAGCGCTGGTATTACGAGTTTTCAGAAGCCCGTCGTTAAAAGACAAAATTTTTGCTCATTACCGCACTCCAATACCAGCGCTGCTTAAGTCAGTGGTGAGCTGGTGTAACATGCTTGTGCACGATTTCCCCATAGGAATCAACGGGGAGAGCCGGCTGAAAAAAAGTCTAACACCTGCAAAAAAGCAGCGTAAAACTCACTAACGCAGCCCCATTGATTAATATGGGGAAATAAAATTTATGTTTACACCTAACACCCTTACATGAACCCTGAGTCTAAACACCCCTAATCTTACACTTATTAACCCCTAATCTGCAGCCCCTAACATCACCAACACATACATTATAGTTATTAATCCCTAATCTGCCGCTCCGGACACTGTTGCCACCTATATTATACTTATGAACCCCTAATCTGCTGCCCCCAACATCGCCGACACCTACATTATATTTATTAACCCCTAATCTGCCGCCCCAATGTCACCGCCACCTACCTACACTTATTAACCCCTTATCTGCCGCCCTCAACGTCGCCGCCACTATAATAAACATATTAACCCCTAAACCTCCGCACTCCTGCCTCGCAAACATTAGTTAAATATTATTAACCCCTAATCTGCCGTCCCTAACATCGCCGCCACCTACCTACATTTATTAACCCCTAATCTGCGGCCCCCAACGTCGCCGCCACTATATTAAAGTTATTAACCCCTTAACCTAAGTCTAACCCTAATTATGTTACATTTGTTGTAGTTATTTTTAAGCTTTTTAGCGCTGTTCCTATACACTTCTATTGTCTAAGTTTAACCATAAACCTAACACCCCCTAACTTAAACATAATTTAAATAAATTTAAATAAATATTACTATCATTAACTAAATTATTCCTATTTAAAACTAAATACTTACCTGTAAAATAAACCCTAAGCTAGCTACAATATAACTTATAGTTACATTGTAGCTATCTTAGGATTTATTTTTATTTTACAGGCAAGTTTGTATTTATTTTAACTAGGTAGAATAGTTATTAAATAGTTATTAACTATTTAATAACTATCTAGCTAAAATAAATACAAATTTACCTGTAAAATAAAACCTAACCTAAGTTACACTAACACCTAACACTAAACTATAATTAAATAAATTAACTAAATTAAATACAATTACCTACATTAAATTAAATTAGCTAAAGTACAAATAAAAACCAAACACAAAATTACAGAAAATAATAAACAAATTACAGACATTTAAACCTATTAAAATCAAAAAAGCCCCCCCAAAATAAAAAAAAACCCTAGGCTAAACTAAACTACCAATAGCCCTTAAAGGGCCTTTTGCGGGGCATTGCCCCAAAGTTATCAGCTCTTTTTCCTGTAAAAAAAAAATACAAACAACCTCCAACCCTAAAACCCACCACCCACACAACCAACCCCCCAAATAAAATACTATGTAAAAAAACCTGTAAAGGGCATTTGGATGGGCATTGCCCTTAAAAGGGCAGTTAGCTCTTTTGCCACCCAAACCCTAATCTAAAAAAATAAAACCCACCCAATACACCCTTAAAAAACCTAACACTAACCCCCTGAAGATCAACTTACCGGGAGACATCTTCATCCAACCTGGGGGCGAAGTGATTCTCCAGACGGGCAGAAGTCTTCATCCAAGCCGGGCAGAAGTGGTCCTCCAGACGGGCAGAAGTCTTCATCCAGACGGCATCTTCTATCTTCATCCATCCAGCGCGGAGCGGGTCTATCTTCAAGACATCCGACGCGGAGCATCCTCTTCATCTGACGACTAAAACAGAATGAAGGTACCTTTAACTGACGTCATCCAAGATGGCGTCCCTTAGATTCCGATTGGCTGATAGAATTCTATCAGCCAATTGGAAATAAGGTAGAAAAAATCCTATTGGCTGATGCAATCAGCCAATAGGATTGAAGTTTAATCCTATTGGCTGATCCAATCAGCCAATAGGATTAAGCTCGCATTCAAGTTCAATCCTATTGGCTGATTTTTTCTACCTTAATTCTATGAACTAATCGAATCTAAGGGACGCCATCTTGGATGACGTCACTTAAAGGTACCTTCATTCTGTTTTAGTCGTCGGATGAAGAGGATGCTCCGCGTCGGATGTCTTGAAGATGGACCCGCTCCGCGCCGGATGGATGAAGATAGAAGATGCCGTCTGGATGAAGACTTCTGCCCTTCTGGAGGAACACTTCTGCCTGGCTTGGATGAAGACTTCTGCCCGTCTGGAGGACCACTTCACCCAGCTTGGATGAAGACGTCTCACGGTAAGTCGATCTTCAGGTGATAAGTGTTAGGTTTTTTTTGGGTGCATTGGTGGGTTTTATTTTTAAGATTAGGTTTTGGGTGGCAAAAGAGCTAACTGCCCTTTTAAGGGCAATGCCCATCCAAATGCCCTTTTCAGGGCAATGGGGAGCTTAGGTTTTTTTAGATAGTATTTTATTTGGGGGGTTGGTTGTGTGGGTGGTGGGTTTTACTGTTGGGGGGTTGTTTGTATTTTTTTTTACAGGTAAAAGAGCTGATTACTTTGGGGCAATGCCCCGCAAAAGGCTCTTTTAGGCACTATTGGTAGTTTAGTTTAGGCTAGGTTTTTTTTTGGGGGGGGGCTATTTTATTTTAATAGGGCTATTAGATTAGGTGTAATTAGTTTAAATTTCTGTAATTTCTTTATTATTTTCTGTAATTTAGCGTTTTGTTTTTTTTTTTTTTTGTACTTTAGCTAATTTAATTTAATGTAGGTAATTGTATTTAATTTAGTTAATTTATTTAATTATAGTGTAGTGTTAGGTGTTAGTGTAACTTAGGTTAGGTTTTATTTTATAGGTAAATTTGTATTTATTTTAGCTAGGTAGTTATTAAATAGTTAATAACTATTTAATAACTATTCTACCTAGTTTAAATAAATACAAACTTGCCTGTAAAATAAAAATAAACCCTAAGCTAGCTGCAACGTAACTATTAGTTATAGTGTAGCTATCGTTTATTTTACGGGTAAGTATTTACTTTTACAGGGAGTGCAGAATTATTAGGCAAGTTGTATTTTTGAGGATTAATTTTATTATTGAACAACAACCATGTTCTCAATGAACCCAAAAAACTCATTAATATCAAAGCTGAATAGTTTTGGAAGTAGTTTTTAGTTTGTTTTTAGTTTTAGCTATTTTAGGGGGATATCTGTGTGCGCAGGTGACTATTACTGTGCATAATTATTAGGCAACTTAACAAAAAACAAATATATACCCATTTCAATTATTTATTTTTACCAGTGAAACCAATATAACATCTCAACATTCACAAATATACATTTCTGACATTCAAAAACAAAACAAAAACAAAAGAGTGACCAATATAGCCACCTTTCTTTGCAAGGACACTCAAAAGCCTGCCATCCATGGATTCTGTCAGTGTTTTGATCTGTTCACCATCAACATTGCGTGCAGCAGCAACCACAGCCTCCCAGACACTGTTCAGAGAGGTGTACTGTTTTCCCTCCTTGTAAATCTCTCATTTGATGATGGACCACAGGTTCTCAATGGGGTTCAGATCAGGTGAACAAGGAGGCCATGTCATTAGATTTTCTTCTTTTATACCCTTTCTTGCCAGCCACGCTGTGGAGTACTTGGACGCGTGTGATGGAGCATTGTCCTGCATGAAAATCATGTTTTTCTTGAAGGATGCAGACTTCTTCCTGTACCACTGCTTGAAGAAGGTGTCTTCCAGAAACTGGCAGTAGGACTGGGAGTTGAGCTTGACTCCATCCTCAACCCAAAAAGGCCCCACAAGCTCATCTTTGATGATACCAGCCCAAACCAGTACTCCACCTCCACCTTGCTGGCGTCTGAGTCGGACTGGAGCTCTCTGCCCTTTACCAATCCAGCCACGGGCCCATCCATCTGGCCCATCAAGACTCACTCTCATTTCATCAGTCCATAAAACCTTAGAAAAATCAGTCTTGAGATATTTCTTGGCCCAGTCTTGACGTTTCAGCTTGTGTGTCTTGTTCAGTGGTGGTCGTCTTTCAGCCTTTCTTACCTTGGCCATGTCTCTGAGTATTGCACACCTTGTGCTTTTGGGCACTCCAGTGATGTTGCAGCTCTGAAATATGGCCAAACTGGTGGCAAGTGGCATCTTGGCAGCTGCATGCTTGACTTTTCTCAGTTCATGGGCAGTTATTTTGGGCCTTGGTTTTTCCACACGCTTCTTGCGACCCTGTTGACTATTTTGAATGAAACGCTTGGTTGTTCGATGATCACGCTTCAGAAGCTTTGCAATTTTAAGAGTGCTGCATCCCTCTGCAAGATATCTCACTATTTTTGACTTTTCTGAGCCTGTCAAGTCCTTCTTTTGACCCATTTTGCCAAAGGAAAGGAAGTTGCCTAATAATTATGCACACCTGATATAGGGTGTTGATGTCATTAGACCACACCCCTTCTCATTACAGAGATGCACATCACCTAATATGCTTAATTGGTAGTAGGCTTTCGAGTCTATACAGCTTGGAGTAAGACAACATGCATAAAGAGGATGATGTGGTCAAAATACTCATTTGCCTAATAATTCTGCACTCCCTGTAAATAGGAATAATTTAGTTAATGATAGTAATTTTATTTAGATTTATTTAAATTATATTTAAGTTAGGGGGTGTTAGGTTTAGGGTTAGACTTAGGTTTAGGGGTTAATAACTTTAATATAGTGGTGACGACATTGGGGGCGGCAGATTAGGGGTTAATAAATGTAAGTAGGTGGCGACGATGTTATGGCCGGCAGATTAGGGGTTAATAATATTTAACTAATGTTTGCGAGGCAGGAGTGCGGCGGTTTAGGGGTTAATATGTTTATTATAGTGGCAGCGACATTGGGGGCGGAAGATAAGGGGTTAATAAGTGTAGGTAGGTGGCGGTGACATTGGGGGCAGCAGATTAGAGGTTAATAAATATAATGTAGGTGGCGGCGATGTTGGGGTCAGCAGATTAGGGGTCCATACATATAATGTAGGTGGCGGCGGTGTCCGGAGCGGCAGATTAGGGGTTAATATTTTTATTTTAGTGTTTGCGATGCAGGAATGCCTCGGTTTAGGGGTTAATAGGTAGTTTATGGGTGTTAGTCTACTTTTTAGCACTTTAGTTATGAGTTTTATGCTACGACGTTGTACCATGAAACTCATAACTTCTGACTTTTAAATGCGTTAGGACTCTTGATAGGGTAGGGTGTACTGCTCAGATGCGGTAACTAACCTTTCCTTTTTTGCTTTTAAATCTTAGCTGAGAGCTTGTAAGTGAGTGCTGGGTTTTCTCTGTGTGTTGTATTAATTTGTTTTGTAATTTTCCCCATGGTACTTGCACCCAGACCTGTCTGGGGTTAACTACATGTGACTCTGGGGACAGCACAGCTTCCTGTGAGTGCCAGTGGCACCCAGGGCTGAGCATGTTGCAGCGTCATGGGATGTGTACCTGGTCTGGTATGAGAGTGCAGTTCCCTTCCGTGTTTTGTATATGGCTAGGGTGATTACATATGCCTGTGCACCCTTCCCTTGTTCCCAGTTTGTTTGGATTTGAGAGCTTGCATTGTGTGGCTGTTTTAGGGTCCCAGGTATTGGAAAGGACCTTGACGAGGTAGCTGGGCTTGTCCCATTTGGCCAGATGCGGTAACTAACCTTTCCTTTTTTGCTTTTAAATCTTAGCTGAGAGCTTGTAAGTGAGTGCTGGGTTTTCTCTGTGTGTTGTATTAATTTGTTTTGTAATTTTCACTATGGTTCTTGCACCCAGACCTGTCTGGGGTTATCTGCCTATGACTCTGGGGACAGCACAGCTTCCTGTGAGTGCCAGTGGCACTCAGGGCTGAGCATGTTGCAGGGTCATGGGATGTGTACCCGGTCCGGTATGAGAGTGCAGTTCCCTTCCGTGTTTTGTATATGTCTAGGGTGATTACATATGCCTGTGCACCCTTCCCTTGTTCTCAGTTTGTTTGGATTTCAGAGCTTGCATTGTGTGGCTGTTTTAGGGTCCCAGGTATTGGAAAGGACCTTGATGAGGTACCTGAGCTTGTCCCATTTGGCCAGATGCAGTAACTAACCTTTCCTTTTTTGCTTTTAAATCTTAGCTGAGAGCTTGTAAGCGAGTGCTGGGTTTTCTCTGTGTGTTGTATTAATTTGTTTTGTAATTTTCCCTATGGTACTTGCACCCAGACCTGTCTGGGTTTAACTGCCTGTGACTCTGGGGACAGCACAGCTTCCTGTGAGTGCCAGTGGCACCCAGGGCTGAGCATGTTGCAGGGTCATGGGATGTGTACCCGGTCCGGCATAAAAGTGCAGTTCCCTTCCGTGTTTTGTATATGTCTAGGGTGATTACATATGCCTGTGCACCCTTCCCTTGTTCTCAGTTTGTTTGGATTTGAGAGCTTGCATTGTGTGGCTGTTTTAGGGTCCCAGGTATTGGAAAGGACCTTGACGAGTTACCTGGGCTTGTCCCATTTGGCCAGATGCGGAAACTAACCTTTCCTTTTTTGCTTTTAAATCTTAGCTGAGAGCTTGTAAGCGAGTGCTGGGTTTTCTCTGTGTGTTGTATTAATTTGTTTTGTAATTTTCCCTATGGTTCTTGCACCTAGACCTGTCTGGAGTTAACTGCCTGTGACTCTGGGGACAGCACAGCTTCCTGTGAGTGCCAGTGGCACCCAGAGCTGAGCATGTTGCAGGGTCATTGGATGTGTACCCGGTCCGGCATGAGAGTGCAGTTCCCTTCCGTGTTTTGTATATATATATATATATATATAGAGCTTAGTGGAAATGGCACTCCTCAGAACAGCAACAACCTGGTGCACTGCTAAATAAACAAACAATAGCAAGTGGTGAAGGATCCAAACGGATGGGTTCCGTATCCAGCAAAAACTTCACACAGCAGGCACAGCAGGAATATATAATCCGTTTAATGTGTAAATAACCAAATGTTTCAGCCCTCACATGGGCGTTTGTCAATGGTAAACATAAGCCAGGACAGACATAACACATACTGCTACCCTCCACCTTTAAATACCAACCTCCCTTAAGTCATAGCCAATCAGGACGCCCGAGCGGTACACACCCACAAGTAACGAGCAACTGCAAACAGCTGTAGAGACAAGACACAACACCTGGGAACGGATCAGCCGGCTAAACCCCTAGCTTGTCATGCATAGACAAATGAGTCAAGCTCATTACTGTGTAAAGCAAGCACACATGTGAAATGTGGGCGGTACCACAAGCGGCTAATACTGACAGGGGCCAATATGACAGCAGCCATAAACACCCAAAACAATTAAAGTGTAAATAAAGAGAACATAGGTACAGGGGCTTAATTCAACATAATAATATAAACCTAGAAGTGCGGGTAGCACCCTCTATACTCATAGGTATCAAGGTGACAGACCCACAAAGATTGATCTAACCCCAGCATATCAACAAACGATAGATGCAAGAGCATAGTGTGTATAACATAATACATATCAACTATGCTAAGGGACCAATACGGCCACATTATTAGCAGGGGAGTTAGAAAAGATACATCATATAACAAACAGACACGGATGAAAATCTTCATCTGGTCTTATAGCAGCAGCCAAAGTCAATGTTTGTGTTTAGTCCACGGGGGGTAACTGTGTCAAGGTTGAATATCCAACATGCTTCCAGTTGTAGTAGTCTCTGTCCTCTGTCACCCCCCCTGTTAGAGCGGGGTACATGATCAATCAGGATGGTGCAAAGTGATGCAATTGAGTGTCCAGCATTGAGAAAATGACGTGCCACCGGCTGGTCCAAACGTCCTTTGTCAAGAGCCTGCCATATAGCAGACTTATGATTAGCAAATCTTTTCATGAAGGATGTCACCGTCTTTCCAATATAATACATGGAGCACGGGCAGATAATGTAGTAAATGACAAAGTCAGACGTACATGGGAGCCTGTGGTTAATCTTAAACCGCTTGTTGGTGTGCGGGTGTTGGAATGAATTCCCAATGATGAGGCTATTGCATGTCACACAGTTGCCACACCTATAACATCCCGGGTTACCCTTGGGTAGCCAACCTTGTCTTGCATAACAATGCACGGGATCATTCAGTACTAGCAAATCTCTTAGATTGCTAGCCCTCTTGTACACCATCCGTGGTGTTGGTGCATCTGAAAATGGTAGGCTGGAATCCTTGGACAGCATCAGCCAATTTTTCTTGATGGTGGCACCCATTAGTTCAGACCCAGGAGTATAGGTGGTAAGGAAATTCAATCGATCACAGGTCTCAGTAGTAGGCTTCCTGGCGATCACAGCATCCTGTGTCCATTCGCTGGCTTTCTGACATTGTTGTTCAATCAAAGACAACGGATACCCCCGTTTGAGAAATCTTTGGGACATCTCTTCAAGTTGTGATACTTTGCGTATGTCATCCGTATTGTTGCAGACCACCCGCAGGAGCTGCGAGGAACTCACCCCATCTTTTTGAAACCTAGGATGAAAGCTGTTGTAATGGAGTGTAGAGTTCCTATCAGTCTCTTTCTTGTATAGGGTGGTATGTAGTGTACTTATACCCTCTGTCTCAACTTTAAAAATTTCTAAGTCAAGGAAATGTATACAGTCAGTGCTTTGTTCCATTTTGAACCGAATAGTCGAGTTGAGTGTATTGAGATCATTCACCCATTCAGTCAGAGAGACAGGAGTACTACTCCAAATCAAAAACACATCGTCTATGTACCGACGATAAAATTTGAGTGGCAACTGTTTTGAAAAAATATATTGTTGCTCATACATAGCCATGTAAATGTTGGCGTAGGATGGGGCCATATTAGACCCCATCGCCGTACCCATGGTTTGAAGGTAAAAAGACTCTTGAAAATGAAAAAAGTTTTTTTCCAAACAGAATTCTATAAGATGTAGTAGGAACTCAATAGGGGGGCCCACATAGTGGGTGTTGTTAATAAGGGCTTATCTAATCATGGCTATCCCATGTGCATGGGGAATGACCGTATACAAACTCACCACGTCCATGGTTACCAAAATGTCAGTGGGGTTAATATCCTCAATATTTCTCAACAAGTTAATCAATTCAAATGAATCTTTAAGATGCGCTTGGGTATTCTGAACCACAGGCTGTAAATAAAAATCTACAAATTCAGCCAGCGGCTGTAATAACGACCCCCTTGCACACAAAATGGGTCTGCCAGGGGATTTATCCAATGACTTGTGGATTTTGGGGAGCAAGTGCAGAATCAGGCAAATCGCGTAATCCACAGTAAGGTAACCTAGTGCGTCCTCATCAATGACACTAGCTTGATAAGCCAAATTAAGAAATTTATCAATCTCTTTTTTGTACATTCTAGTGAGATTCATGTGAAGTTTACGGTAGGTAGTGGTATCAAGTAATTGTCTCATAGCCTCAGTTTTATATTGGGAGTAATCCAAAATTACAGTGGCTCCTCCCTTATCTGAAGGCCTAATCACTATGCCACTGTCAGTCGACAGAGACTTAATAGCAAGTCTTTCAGCTTTAGTAAGATTATCCCTATAACGTGGTAGGGGCTAGTGTAGCTCTGAGATTGTAGAAGTACAAATGTGGTGGAATGTTTTAATAGATGAGCTTGCAGCCTTAAAAGGTTTATGTGCATACTCACCTTTATCCTTAAAAAATTCTCTAAGTTTAAGTTGTCTTTGAAACCGTCCTATATCCACACACATATCAAATAGATCACACTTGGGGGTAGGTACAAAGGATAATCCTTTGTTGAGTACACTGATATCGTCAGTAGTAAGAGGGTGTGAACTGAGGTTATACACTATTGTTTCGTTTTCTTTTGATTCTTTCTTTTGGTGGCCCCTCCCCCTCCTGAGGCGTCTGCCTCTGGAGCCTGGGATAAAGGGGGCTTTTGAGAGGATTGAGTATTAACCCCACTAGCTATGGGGTTCTGTATGGTCTGAGTGTCCCCGTCAGAGGAGTCACCCCCACTACTATCAACCGTGGAGAAATTGACCCTTCTGGTCTTGTTAAATGGTTGTTTCCTTCATCCTACCCAGGGATTATTATCTCTGCCAAAGAGCCAACTATACACTTTTTTATCCCTGTAATCGTTCTCTACAGTTGTGATTTTTTTGTTTTTAAAATCTAGCAGGTCATGTTTATATTTGTCGACTTGTGTACGTAATTTAGTGATCCAGTCAGTGGATGTATCTGTGGTCAGAATTGTCAAAAGTGTGTCATTAACAGTTGCAATCTCTACTTTGACAGTCTGCTTAAGTCTAGATACTTCCTCTATAACAAGAAGCATCAGGTCATCTGAACACTTGCTAAGTATACCACACCACCTCCTGCAAAACTCAATATTGTTGCGGCCTAATGTGGGGATGTTTCTTACCCTAAAGCCCCTAGGAATAAATTTAAGATTGTGATACTTGGATAAATACACTGCATGTAGATGAAAATCTATCTCCTTTTTTTCAAGTTTATGATAGATATTAGTGGGAGTCTCACCTGTGGGGGTCTCACCTTTGGTTTCCTGCAGCTCCTGCAAGTCTGCCACACAACGTATACGTGCTGCATCAGCTTCAGTAAAGGCAAAATCTTCTATATTGTCATATGGGTCCTCTTGGAGAAGCTCTGTCCCTCCATTTTTTAATTTGCTAATCCATGTTGAATTTTAGCTAACTGTTGAACTCCCTTTATAAAATAACAAGCTCTGAAGCCAATATTAGTTAAAGTAAAGGTAAAAATAATACTAGCCCTCAGATTGTAAGGGCATAATTTATAATAACTTTGCTGCTTCAGACTTTTGATATTTGAACATATTTAACCTGAGTTTCAACTCTTTACAATTTAACTCAACAACATTATTTAGTGTTTTTAATGTTAGCTCAAGCTATTGTACGTGTGGTGTTTTTTTCTCTTTTTTTTCTTCCTAATAAAGTTTATAGTATGAATGTTTGATATTTATAATTTAAGTATTGTATTTTTACCTTTAAGGATAGAGTCTTTGATTGCATACTTAGATGAGAGCAAACTATATACAATTGTATACTCTATTACAATTACTTTGTTAGTTGAGCCATTTGTCATGTCAACTCAATCACAATCAGCCATTTTTATTGCTATTGGAATTTGGCATTGATTTTTTCACTATTGTTTCTGGGAAAAATGGCCGTATACTTAACATGTGCTAGTCCTGTTTTTCAGAATCACAATCCAAAATTTTGATTCTGATCAAAAAGGCCATTTCACTTAACAAATTCAACTACCAAAATTACTTAACAAATTCTGAACAACACTTTTTGAATCGTTACCAAGTCACTAAAAATGTATAAAATGAAACATTGTTTTTGCATAGGCAAAACATACTGAAACTACACCCACCATATTGAATGCGAGGCAGATACAAATGTTTCAACCTCAATAAATTAAAGTTATTAAAATGATTTTGTGGGAAAGGTGCCAAAGGTAGTTTTTAAGTATGACCCTACTTTAAAGAATAAAGGGTCTTCAAGCAGGATTTGAATGAATACATCAATGGGAGTGGATATCATTTTGCATTATATATATATATATATATATATATATATATATAGTCTATATCCAATAAGGGACTGCACTCGCTGGATTTGGTTTAAAAAACCTTTATATCTTTATTATGGTAACGTTTCGGGGTTCACAGACCCCTTCCTCAGACCAGATAACAGTGCAAGTGAACAAAGTGTGCAATATATAGCACTAGCCCCACCCATCACAAACATCAAAATTGCGCCAAAATCACAATCACCATGGTAACACATAAACAAGGCCTAATGACCATAACACCAGAAAACAGAAAAACAAAGCAATCAAACATATAACAAACTGCATATGCAAACATCTTGCATTACCTCATAGCTGAATATAGATATATATATATACACAAAGTAGTAGATATGACAGGAATCTAACTGTAATTAAGTAGTAGCATAGTCTCCGTAAATTAACATGTATTAGGACAAGCTTTGAATGATAACACTCTGATTCACAATAAATCATATACACAAAGGGAGTCTCTTTAACACCTTCATTGTGCAAAACCCTATTGTCATTACTAAATGACAAATGGCAGAATAAAAATTGACATAAGACATAGACCTTTAACCTGTAGCACAGCATAGGCGTTTCAATATCTTAAGTTAGAAATAAGTATCTAAAACATTCATATATGGTCTGCTACTTGTGAGATCAGTATCCCCCACAATCACCTAAAACTAGCTCAGATAAATCCTCTGTGAGTAAATACAAGTGTAGGATAAATCCGGATATTCCGGTGATTTCATATATCAAAAGACAGAAAAAATCTGTCAAGCCCCCTGGGCCCGCACAGCCGTATGTTATCTCTCATGTAATCACTATCTAAAAACGGCCCCAGGTTCATATTGTGGAGATTCTAAGCATTGTACAGGTGTGGCATGGATGCGGATCCGCTATACAGGATGTATGGATTACCTGTACTTCATGTCCATGAACATACTTTAAGAACAGGCGCGGCTCAGCCCTGCATCGCGCTAGTGAGATTCCATCCTGACCGCATGGCTAATTAGCATAGCCTGTCAGTCATCTAATGGGCGTTACAAACTCGTGAAGTGCTTGAGAGGTAAATAGATCGGGCTATGTAATACCGCTAGCGTATGTGTCCCTCAGAGCCTCTAAGTGTACCCATATGGGGAAAGAGGCTGTCCATAGTTGGCATAAAAGTTTGAAAATATCATACCCTATAGGTGCAAGTGTGTTACCATGGTGATTGTGATTTTGGCGCAATTTTGATGTTTGTGATGGGTGGGGCTAGTGCTATATATTGCACACTTTGTTCACTTGCACTGTTATCTGGTCTGAGGAAGGGGTCTGTGAACCCCGAAACGTTACCATAATAAAGATATAAAGGTTTTTTAAACCAAATCCAGCAAGTGCAGTCCCTTATTGGATATAGACTGTGTACTTGATTGACTTTGCACCCTGGTGGATGACCACACAGCATTGGGAGTGCAGACACACACGGAGGATATATATATATATATATATATATATATATATATATATATATAGATAGATATCCAAGGTGGGTGGGCGCAAGTAGCGCAAAAAAGTACTCCTTAGCGTTTGTATAAAAACTAGAAGTTTATTGTTAACAGGGTAAAAACATGACAGCAATAGCAGCTGTAAATAGCACTAAAATCACAAAAACACAATGCCAGCGTTCAGACCTCACGCAGACATGTTTCGTGCATGACTAGCACTTGATCACTGCATGTGTGAGGTCTGTTTGCGCTACAATTTAAAGCTTACTTGTTAAAGAAACAGTACAATTTTATTGAATGGACACTGTGTTAGCTCTCTCTATGTTCTTCAATAAACATTTGTTGAAAAAAACAGACTTTGTTTAAATTTTATCTCCTCATTATGAAAATAGGATTTCACTTTTAGAAGAATTAACCCTAGTGTGCTTTAACAATTTTATTTGATAAACAGCACTTGTCATTTGTAAGAAATTGATCTTTATAGAATACACCGTATTAAAAGGAGATAGACATATATGGATGTTATTTAAGACAGAAAATTTGTGTTACATTATATTTGTTTCCTCCTGTACTCTCTGAATCATTTGTTGAAACGCTTTTCTGGCTCAATTAGATAGAATATTTACTTTACATTGTATATTTTATTTTCTCCCTTATTTGATATTCTCTCAGAATTATTTGTTACAATTCTTTTCTAATTTAGTCTATAATTTTCATATACGATTTTTTAGTTTGCCTATAATTTTGCTAAAATTATTTGTAGAGAAACATGTTTTCATCAAGTTATTGTTAGTTTATACAGGATGATCTTCTGATCATGTATATGACAATTCCTAAGTCAAAGACATAAGGTTATGTAACAATATCCTAGATAGAAATAGACAAATAACTGTAGAATTATTATGTGTAGAATTTCAGCAAAGAATTTTTTGTAATAAAAATTTATTTAATCTGATTAAGACTTAGAATTGATTTAAGTACAATGTTGATATATTCTAAAATTAATACACTGTATAAGACTACTATTGTTATTATTGAGTAGTAATATTTACATAGTTTTAATTGTTTTGAAATGATGTTTATGTAACAAAGAGATCCAAATCTCTTCTGATATTGAGACCATGAGGGGTACATGTATTTAATGTGAATATCCAGAATACTTCACGTTTATTTAACTTATTCTCCCTGTCCCCTCCCCGTTTCCATATGGGGACATGATCTATACCCTGAATTTTAAGAAGTGAAATATCAGAGTTATGATACGTTTTGAAGTGCCTGGATACTGGCGTATCTGTATCATCACCCTCTATAGATCTTAGATGTTGTAAAAATCTATCTTTGAGACTACGTTTAGTTTTCCCAACATATTCTAAATTACATTGTTCACATTTAAGTAGATAAACTACATGCATAGTTGCACAATTAATATAATATCTAATATTATATTCTTGTTGTGTGACATTCGAAATGAATTTGTCACCTTCGGTCACATGATTGCACGTCTTGCATATGTTCCTTCTGCATTTGAAAAAACCCTTTCTCTCTTTTAACCAACATTTATTCTGTTTATTTGGCAGATTTGATGGAGATAAAAAGTTTGATAAAGTTTTGCCTCTCCTTGATATTAGATTTATGCCCTTACTGGTGATTTCTTTCAAGATAGGGTCAGAATGTAAAATTGGAATTGTTTCTTTTATAATTTTAATAATCTCTTTGAAATCTGAGCTATATGTAGTTATAAACTTTGGTGTGTCTTGTTGTATTCTATTAACTCCCTTAGTCTTGTATGTCAGTAGGTCCTTCCTAGTTGTGAGTTGTACACTTTCTTGTGCTTTATGTAATACATTTTCATTATAACCTCTCTGTTTTAATCTCTCAGTTATAATTTGACATTGTTTATTATAATCTTTATCATTTGAACAGTTTCTTCTAGCCCTTATATATTCTCCCTTTGGAATGCCTCTTAGGACATGTCTGGGATGACAGGAATTGTATTGTAATATCGTGTTCCCTGCAGTGGGCTTCCTGTATAATGTGGTACAGATTTTATTTTCTTCTGTGTCAACTTGGAGGTTAATATCCAAAAAATTAATGTTATTCGGATTATGTTCCCCCACAAACTTTAATCCACAATCATTGTTATTTAAATATTGACAGAAAGCTTCAGTTTCTGTTGTATCTCCATCAAAAATAAAAAGCAAATCATCTATATACCTAAAAAAAATGTATAACCTTATTCTTGAACGGATTTCTCTCTCCAAAGACATGGAACAGCTCCCACCAATCCATGAAAAGGTTGGCGTATGATGGGGCAAACTTTGCCCCCATCGCTGTTCCACGCCTTTGGAGAAAGAAATCCGAACCAAACATAAAAAAATTGTGAGTAAGAAGATATTCTATGGCATTTATTAAGAATGTCTTAATGGCAGAGTCATAATCACTAAAAGAATCTAGACAAAATTCAATTGCTTTGATTCCTAAGTTGTGCTCTATACAAGTGTATAGAGAAGATACATCTACTACTAGGAATCTGTAATTATCTTTCCATGTGATATTTTGTAATTTGATCAGCAAAGCTGTACTGTCTTGTACATAGCTAAGAAGATTCTTAACTAAAGGCTGTAGAAATGTATCTACAAAATCTGATAAGGGTTCGTTAAGGGAATTAATCCCTGCAATTATTGGACGTCCAGGAGGACATGTTGGATTTTTGTGTAATTTTGGAAAATAATGGTAGATTGGAATAACTGAATTACTGGGTGTCAATACCTCTTCAAGAGATGGAGTAATTATGTTATCTAGTTTAGCTTTTTTTGTAATTTTCATTAATTCTTTTCTAAATTCCCTTGTTGGATTATCTTTTAATTTTAAATATACCTCCTGATCGGTTAATTGTCTATGAGCCTCCTTAAGATAGTCACTAGTGTTTAAGATAACCACATTTCCCCCTTTGTCAGATGGGCGAATCATGATTTTTTCATTATCTTTTAATGCTTTCAAGGCTATTCTTTTCTTTGTTACTTAAGTTTGAATATTCTCTTTTTGATGTTAGTTTTTTTGAGTTTTTATCAGATAAATCTCTGAGTTTTTGTTCTACTGTTTTTTGAAATATGTCTAAGACTTTTGACCTAGTATGTACTGGGTAAAAGGAGCTCTTTTTCTTTAAATGACTATATTTTACTTCTTGTTCCCTAACTTTGTGTTCTTCTGTTAGTTCTTGTAAATCTTTTACCGCACAAAGATCTGAGAAATCAAATGTTTCCTCAATATCCTGTGTGGTTTTATCTTTGGGGGCAGATATATGAGCCTGTATTTGTGTCATCTGTTAACTTGCATTAAAAAAATGTTTTTTCAAAGTAAGCTTACGTACAAAGTTATTTACATCCAATATGGTTTCAAAGAGGTTGAAGTGAGCAGATGGTACAAAATTTAAACCTTTGGACAGTAATTGAATTTGTGTCTCACTCAGAGTTATATTAGATAGATTGCAGACAGACATATCATTCTTTATTTCTGCTTGTGATGTCCCTGAGATCTGGTTACATATTTATTCTCCTGGTTTTTCTTTTTTCTTTGACTGTAGTTTTTGCCTCTGCTTTCTCCCTCTCCCTCTTCTGCCACGATGTGTTTTTTTATTCTTTTTGGAAAAGTTTGTGGATCCTCGTTTTTTGAATCCTTATTCATCTGTGTAGTAGTGGGTTGTACTTCAAGTTCTTGTAGAACTGCTGGAATGTCCTCTTCTGTTTGTATGTCGTTGTCAGATGAATCTATTTCGTATTCAGTATCAGAAAATGTCACTGTCTTTTCTCCTTTTATTGTTCTTCTTTGATGTCTTCTTTGAAACCTTGATTTTGTTTTAGGGTATTCTTCATGTGTCCACCTGTATACTTGTTTCATATCATAATCTCTTTTATCCCTGGTCATTTTGCGAGATTTAAATTGCCAGATCTCCTGCTTGAATGTACGCATGGTATTTTCAAATTTTTTATCATATTCTTTGAAATCCTTATGAGCTTGGAATTCTTTTAGTTTATTCTGCACCCCTTTCATTTCTTGTAATAAAGCCTCTCTCTGTTGCTTCTTATGCTGTATAAGTAAATCCATCAAAGCAAATGAGCATGCATCTAATATGGTATTCCATTTAGAGATAAAATCCATATCATAAGTTGCAAAGGATGGGAATTTCCTAATGCGGAGACCTCTGGGAATGCGTTTATCATTCTTATATATTGTGAAAGACTTAATGTCTAAGTCCAATTTGATGTCTCTTTTTCTCAGAGCATCAATTTCAAAGAATAGACTGTCAATAGTGTGAATAATTTCTTTGTAAGTTTCAGAGATATCATCATTAAAATCTCCTAGTACATAGCAGTCATCTCTTAAATCATCCATAGTTGAGAAAAAATGACCAGTTCAGAATCCAACAAATGTTATAGTGAGTGAGAGACAAAAATTTGTCTAAAAGTGCTAAAAAGTGCTTAATGCTTCATACATGTTTTACCCATATAAACTATTGGAGTAACTTGGATTTAGTAAATCTGTTTTATTAAACAATTTTGTATTCCAATATTCCTGTTACTTCAATATATATTGTATCTCCTTATGTTTTTCTTCATTGTTAGACAAGCAGTATATTGTGTGTTTGGCTTTTTAGCTTAATTGTTTCCAGCTCTTTTGTAATTGATTGCTTATGCTGGGAGTAAACCACAGACTGCACCTTAATGTAACTTCGTGCTATTGTGGAACTTGTGTAAAGGTTCTTAGTGGCCGCAATAATGAAAATACAGACAATATAGAAATACACCAAGGTTTCAAAATAATGCGCACATAAAGTCCCTTTGATAACGTTCAAGAAGCCAGTTCAGTAATGTGGTAAATATGCACAGTACCTTTTATCTGCTGGAAGATCATTTCCCGGAGTGTAGGAGATGTGTGACGGATAGAAGACCTGCAGCTTGCAGCGCCCTGAGCATGTCCGTTAAGCTCCAAAATAAGATAGATATCCAAGGTGGGTGGGCGCAAGTAGCGCAAAAAAGTACTCCTTAGCGTTTGCATAAAAACTAGAAGTTTATTGTTAACAGGGTAAAAACATGACAGCAATAGCAGCTGTAAATAGCACTAAAATCACAAAAACACAATGCCAGCGTTCAGACCTCACGCAGACATGTTTCGTGCATGACTAGCACTTGATCACTGCATGTGTGAGGTCTGTTCGCGCTACAATTTAAAGCTTACTTGTTAAAGAAACAGTACAATTTTATTGAATGGACACTGTGTTAGCTCTCTCTATGTTCTTCAATAAACATTTGTTGAAAAAAACAGACTTTGTTTAAATTTTATCTCCTCATTATGAAAATAGGATTTCACTTTTAGAAGAATTAACCCTAGTGTGCTTTAACAATTTTATTTGATAAACAGCACTTGTCATTTGTAAGAAATTGATCTTTATAGAATACACCGTATTAAAAGGAGATAGACATATATGGATGTTATTTAAGACAGAAAATTTGTGTTACATTATATTTGTTTCCTCCTGTACTCTCTGAATCACTTGTTGAAACGCTTTTCTGGCTCAATTAGATAGAATATTTACTTTACATTGTATATTTTATTTTCTCCCTTATTTGATATTCTCTCAGAATTATTTGTTACAATTCTTTTCTAATTTAGTCTATAATTTTCATATACGATTTTTTAGTTTGCCTATAATTTTGCTAAAATTATTTGTAGAGAAACATGTTTTCATCAAGTTATTGTTAGTTTATACAGGATGATCTTCTGATCATGTATATGACAATTCCTAAGTCAAAGACATAAGGTTATGTAACAATATCCTAGATAGAAATAGACAAATAACTGTAGAATTATTATGTGTAGAATTTCAGCAAAGAATTTTTTGTAATAAAAATTTATTTAATCTGATTAAGACTTACAATTGATTTAAGTACAATGTTGATATATTCTAAAATTAATACACTGTATAAGACTACTATTGTTATTATTGAGTAGTAATATTTACATAGTTTTAATTGTTTTGAAATGATGTTTATGTAACAAAGAGATCCAAATCTCTTCTGATATTGAGACCATGAGGGGTACATGTATTTAATGTGAATATCCAGAATACTTCACGTTTATTTAACTTATTCTCCCTGTCCCCTCCCCGTTTCCATATGGGGACATGATCTATACCCTGAATTTTAAGAAGTGAAATATCAGAGTTATGATACGTTTTGAAGTGCCTGGATACTGGCGTATCCGTATCATCACCCTCTATAGATCTTAGATGTTGTAAAAATCTATCTTTGAGACTACGTTTAGTTTTTCCAACATATTCTAAATTACATTGTTCACATTTAAGTAGATAAACTACATGCGTAGTTGCACAATTAATATAATATCTAATATTATATTCTTGTTGTGTGACATTCGAAATGAATTTGTCACCTTCAGTCACATGATTGCACGTCTTGCATGTGTTCCTTCTGCATTTGAAAAAACCCTTTCTCTCTTTTAACCAACATTTATTCTGTTTATTTGGCAGATTTGATGGAGATAAAAAGTTTGATAAAGTTTTGCCTCTCCTTGATATTAGATTTATGCCCTTACTGGTGATTTCTTTCAAGATAGGGTCAGAATGTAAAATTGGAATTGTTTCTTTTATAATTTTAATAATCTCTTTGAAATCTGAGCTATATGTAGTTATAAACTTTGGTGTGTCTTGTTGTATTCTATTAACTCCCTTAGTCTTGTATGTCAGTAGGTCCTTCCTAGTTGTGAGTTGTACACTTTCTTGTGCTTTATTTAATACATTTTCATTATAACCTCTCTGTTTTAATCTCTCAGTTATAATTTGACATTGTTTATTATAATCTTTATCATTTGAACTGTTTCTTCTAGCCCTTATATATTCTCCCTTTGGAATGCCTCTTAGGACATGTCTGGGATGACAGGAATTGTATTGTAATATCGTGTTCCCTGCAGTGGGCTTCCTGTATAATGTGGTACAGATTTTATTTTCTTCTGTGTCAAAGAAAATAAAATCTGTACCACATTATACAGGAAGCCCACTGCAGGGAACACGATATTACAATAAAATTCCTGTCATCCCAGACATGTCCTAAGAGGCATTCCAAAGGGAGAATATATAAGGGCTAGAAGAAACTGTTCAAATGATAAAGATTATAATAAACAATGTCAAATTATAACTGAGAGATTAAAACAGAGAGGTTATAATGAAAATGTATTAAATAAAGCACAAGAAAGTGTACAACTCACAACTAGGAAGGACCTACTGACATACAAGACTAAGGCCTAGATTTGGAGTTCGGCGGTAAAAGGGCTGTTAACGCTCCGCAGGCTTTTTTCTGGCCGCACCATAAAATTAACTCTGGTATCGAGAGTTCAAACAAATGCTGCGTTAGGCTCCAAAAAAGGAGCGTAGAGAATTTTTACCGCAAATGCAACTCTCGATACCAGAGTTGCTTACGGACGCGGCCGGCCTCAAAAACGTGCTCGTGCACGATTCTCCCATAGGAAACAATGGGACTGTTTGAGCTGAAAAAAAACCTAACACCTGCAAAAAAGCAGCGTTCAGCTCCTAACGCAGCCCCATTGTTTCCTATGGGGAAACACTTCCTACGTCTGCACCTAACACCCTAACATGTACCCCGAGTCTAAACACCCCTAACCTTACACTTATTAACCCCTAATCTGCCGCCCCCGCTATCGCTGACCCCTGCATATTTTTTTTAACCCCTAATCTGCCGCTCCGTAAACCGCCGCAACCTACGTTCTCCCTATGTACCCCTAACACCGCCGACCCCTATATTATATTTATTAACCCCTAACCTGCCCCCCACAACGTCGCCGACACCTGCCTACACTTATTAACCCCTAATCTGCCGAGCGGACCTGAGCGCTACTATAATAAAGTTATTAACCCCTAATCCGCCTCACTAACCCTATCATAAATAGTATTAACCCCTAATCTGCCCTCCCTAACATCGCCGACACCTAACTTCAATTATTAACCCCTAATCTTCCGATCGGAGCTCACCGCTATTCTAATAAATGGATTAACCCCTAAAGCTAAGCCTAACCCTAACACTAACACCCCCCTAAGTTAAATATAATTTTAATCTAACGAAATTAACTCTTATTAAATAACTTATTCCTATTTAAAGCTAAATACTTACCTGTAAAATAAATCCTAATATAGCTACAATATCAATTATAATTATATTATAGCTATTTTAGGATTAATATTTATTTTACAGGCAACTTTGTAATTATTTTAACCAGGTACAATAGCTATTAAATAGTTAAGAACTATTTAATAGTTACCTAGTTAAAATAATAACAAATTTACCTGTAAAATAAATCCTAACCTAAGTTATAATTAAACCTAACACTACCCTATCAATAAAATAATTAAATAAACTACCTACAATTACCTACAATTAACCTAACACTACACTATCAATAAATTAATTAAACACAATTCCTACAAATAAATACAATTAAATAAACTAGCTAAAGTACAAAAAATAAAAAAGAACCCTGAAGATCTTCCTACCTTGTCTTCACCATCCAGGTATCACCGATCCGTCCTGGCTCCAAGATCTTCATCCAACCCAAGCGGGGGTTGGCGATCCATAATCCGGTCCAGAAGAGGCTCCAAAGTCTTCCTCCTATCCGGCAAGAAGAGGACATCCGGACCGGCAAACATCTTCTCCAAGCGGCATCTTCGATCTTCTTCCATCCGGAGCGAAGCGGCAGGATCCTGAAGAAATCCAGCGCGGAACATCCATCCGGACCGATGACTGAACGACGAATGACTGTTCCTTTAAGGGACGTCATCCAAGATGGCGTCCCTCGAATTCCGATTGGCTGATAGGATTCTATCAGCCAATCGGAATTAAGGTAGGAATTTTCTGATTGGCTGATGGAATCAGCCAATCAGAATCAAGTTCAATCCGATTGGCTGATCCAATCAGCCAATCAGATTGAGCTCGCATTCTATTGGCTGTTCCGATCAGCCAATAGAATGCGAGCTCAATCTGATTGGCTGATTGGATCGGCCAATCGGATTGAACTAGATTCTGATTGGCTGATTCCATCAGCCAATCAGAAAATTCCTACCTTAATTCCGATTGGCTGATAGAATCCTATCAGCCAATCGGAATTCGAGGGACGCCATCTTGGATGACGTCCCTTAAAGGAACAGTCATTCGTCGTTCAGTCGTCGGTCCGGATGGATGTTCCGCGCTGGATGTCTTCAGGATCCTGCCGCTTCGCTCCGGATGGAAGAAGATCGAAGATGCCGCTTGGAGAAGATGTTTGCCGGTCCGGATGTCCTCTTCTTGCCGGATAGGAGGAAGACTTTGGAGCCTCTTCTGGACCGGATTATGGATCGCCAACCCCCGCTTGGGTTGGATGAAGATCTTGGAGCCAGGACGGATCGGTGATACCTGGATGGTGAAGACAAGGTAGGAAGATCTTCAGGGGCTTAGTGTTAGGTTTATTTAAGGGGGGTTTGGGTTAGATTAGGGGTATGTGGGTGGTGGGTTGTAATGTTGGGGGGGGTATTGTATTTATTCTTTTACAGGCAAAAGAGCTGAAATTCTTGGGGCATGCCCCGCAAAGGGCCCTGTTCAGGGCTGGTAAGGTAAAAGAGCTTGTAACTTTTTTAATTTAGAATAGGGTAGGGAATTTTTTATTTTGGGGGGCTTTGTTATTTTATTAGGGGGCTTAGAGTAGGTGTAATTAGTTTAAAATTGTTGTAATATTTTTCTTATGTTTGTAAATATTTTTTTATTTTTTGTAACTTAGTTCTTTTTTATTTTTTGTACTTTAGATAGTTTATTTAATTGAATTTATTTGTAGCAATTGTGTTTAATTTATTTATTGATAGTGTAGTGTTAGGTTAATTGTAGGTAATTGTAGGTAGTTTATTTAATTATTTTATTGATAGGGTAGTGTTAGGTTTAATTGTATCTTAGGTTAGGATTTATTTTACAGGTAAATTTGTTATTATTTTAACTAGGTAACTATTAAATAGTTCTTAACTATTTAATAGTTATTGTACCTGGTTAAAATAATTACAAAGTTGCCTGTAAAATAAATATTAATCCTAAAATAGCTATAATATAATTATAATTTATATTGTAGCTATATTAGGATTTATTTTACAGGTAAGTATTTAGCTTTAAATAGGAATAATTTATTTAATAAGAGTTAATTTATTTCGTTAGATGTAAATTATATTTAACTTAGGGGGGTGTTAGTGTTAGGGTTAGACTTAGCTTTAGGGGTTAATACATTTATTAGAATAGCGGTGAGGTCCGCTCGGCAGATTAGGGGTTAATAATTGAAGGTAGCTGTCGGCGATGTTAGGGAGGGCAGATTAGGGGTTAATACTATTTATGATAGGGTTAGTGATGCGGATTAGGGGTTAATAACTTTATTATAGTAGCGCTCAGGTCCGCTCGGCAGATTAGGGGTTAATAAGTGTAGGCAGGTGTCGGCGACGTTGAGGGCGGCAGGTTAGGGGTTAATAAATGTAATACAGGGGTCGGCGGGGTTAGGGGCAGCAGATTAGGGGTACATAAGTATAACGTAGGTGGCGGTCGGCAGATTAGGGGTTAAAAATTTTAATCGAGTGGCGGCGATGTGGGGGGAGCTCGGTTTAGGGGTACATAGGTAGTTTATGGGTGTTAGTGTACTTTAGAGTACAGTAGTTAAGAGCTTTATGAACCGGCGTTAGCCAGAAAGCTCTTAACTCCTGCTATTTTCAGGCGGCTGGAATCTTGTCGTTAGAGCTCTAACGCTCACTTCAGAAACGACTCTAAATACCAGCGTTAGAAAGATCCCATTGAAAAGATAGGCTACGCAAATGGCGTAGGGGGATCTGCGGTATGGAAAAGTCGCGGCTGAAAAGTGAGCGTTAGACCCTTTAATCACTGACTCCAAATACCAGCGGGCGGCCAAAACCAGCGTTAGGAGCCTCTAACGCTGGTTTTGACGGCTACCGCCGAACTCCAAATCTAGGCCTAAGGGAGTTAATAGAATACAACAAGACACACCAAAGTTTATAACTACATATAGCTCAGATTTCAAAGAGATTATTAAAATTATAAAAGAAACAATTCCAATTTTACATTCTGACCCTATCTTGAAAGAAATCACCAGTAAGGGCATAAATCTAATATCAAGGAGAGGCAAAACTTTATCAAACTTTTTATCTCCATCAAATCTGCCAAATAAACAGAATAAATGTTGGTTAAAAGAGAGAAAGGGTTTTTTCAAATGCAGAAGGAACATATGCAAGACGTGCAATCATGTGACTGAAGGTGACAAATTCATTTCGAATGTCACACAACAAGAATATAATATTAGATATTATATTAATTGTGCAACTACGCATGTAGTTTATCTACTTAAATGTGAACAATGTAATTTAGAATATGTTGGAAAAACTAAACGTAGTCTCAAAGATAGATTTTTACAACATCTAAGATCTATAGAGGGTGATGATACGGATACGCCAGTATCCAGGCACTTCAAAACGTATCATAACTCTGATATTTCACTTCTTAAAATTCAGGGTATAGATCATGTCCCCATATGGAAACAGGGAGGGGACAGGGAGAATAAGTTAAATAAACGTGAAGTATTCTGGATATTCACATTAAATACATGTACCCCTCATGGTCTCAATATCAGAAGAGATTTGGATCTCTTTGTTACATAAACATCATTTCAAAACAATTAAAACTATGTAAATATTACTACTCAATAATAACAATAGTAGTCTTATACAGTGTATTAATTTTAGAATATATCAACATTGTACTTAAATCAATTCTAAGTCTTAATCAGATTAAATAAATTTTTATTCCAAAAAATTCTTTGCTGAAATTCTACACATAATAATTCTACAGTTATTTGTCTATTTCTATCTAGGATATTGTTACATAACCTTATGTCTTTGACTTAGGAATTGTCATATACATGATCAGAAGATCATCCTGTATAAACTAACAATAACTTGATGAAAACATGTTTCTCTACAAATAATTTTAGCAAAATTATAGGCAAACTAAAAAATCGTATATGAAAATTATAGACTAAATTAGAAAAGAATTGTAACAAATAATTCTGAGAGAATATCAAATAAGGGAGAAAATAAAATATACAATGTAAAGTAAATATTCTATCTAATTGAGCCAGAAAAGCGTTTCAACAAATGATTCAGAGAGTACAGGAGGAAACAAATATAATGTAACACAAATTTTCTGTCTTAAATAACATCCATATATGTCTATCTCCTTTTAATACGGTGTATTCTATAAAGATCAATTTCTTACAAATGACAAGTGCTGTTTATCAAATAAAATTGTTAAAGCACACTAGGGTTAATTCTTCTAAAAGTGAAATCCTATTTTCATAATGAGGAGATAAAATTTAAACAAAGTCTGTTTTTTTCAACAAATGTTTATTGAAGAACATAGAGAGAGCTAACACAGTGTCCATTCAATAAAATTGTACTGTTTCTTTAACAAGTAAGCTTTAAATTGTAGCGCGAACAGACCTCACACATGCAGTGATCAAGTGCTAGTCATGCACGAAACATGTCTGCGTGAGGTCTGAACGCTGGCATTGTGTTTTTGTGATTTTAGTGCTATTTACAGCTGCTATTGCTGTCATGTTTTTACCCTGTTAACAATAAACTTCTAGTTTTTATACAAACGCTAAGGAGTACTTTTTTGCGCTACTTGCGCCCACCCACCTTGGATATCTATCTTATTTTGGAGCTTAACGGACATGCTCAGGGCGCTGCAAGCTGCAGGTCTTCTATCCGTCACACATCTCCTACACTCCGGGAAATGATCTTCCAGCAGATAAAAGGTACTGTGCATATTTACCACATTACTGAACTGGCTTCTTGAACGTTATCAAAGGGACTTTATGTGCGCATTATTTTGAAACCTTGGTGTATTTCTATATATATATATATGAATATTTGAGCAAACAGTTTCATACAAATGTAAACTTTCTTAAAAGGTTATCACACATTTTGAGAAATCTTTTAGTTAAATTATGGAGTAAACAGATGAAAAGTTTAAATATACATGTCAATATGTCAATTATTTGCTAACACTTTTATGTAGTATTATAAATGTAGGAAAAAATGCAGCACCGCCAGAAAATCAAAACAAGTTATACTTTAAATAGTTCCTGTAGACTCTCTGATGAAGAAATACATAACTGTAATATTAAATTTGACTAAGTTTAAAAAAATGAAGACAAAGAAAAGCTTACTGGGATTTTAGAATTAAACAATAATACCCAAAGGTTTAAATAAGAAGAAAGATTTAATGACTTTATTTATACAGATCCTTTTTTAATTTTTTATAAATAATTTATTAATTGATTTATTTGTTTCAAATAGTTTTATGTCATTGGTCGTATTATCATTACTATTTCATTTACTACTTCATTTATTGCTATTATATTTTAAGCTCATTAATACATGAATGAAGTTTGGCTTATAAGGAAAGATATTATGTTTAAGCAATAATGACATCTTCAGGCATTCCGTATACTAATGATGGCAAATGTTATCTAGTGTCAGGCTTTAAAGCACGGTTGGAGCCTTGCTATACTTTTTGTAGGCCATGTGCTGAGCTGCTTGGAGAGATGGAGTTAGCAGGCGTGATGCTGGAATTGGATTAGGTTCCATGTTAACTCTCTGGATTCTCTTATGTCTGTACTATGCATTCTTCATTTTCTTATGCCCTGTCTTAAGCATTATTTATATCCCTTTAACTGGAAGTGAGCATGACCTTTTTACTGGCATCAAGCCTAAATGGTGTTAAAAGATTATCTCAGACTACCATTCAGTGCTTGGCTACTCGTATGAAGACTAATGCATCCATTCTCCTGGTCTGTTTCCCTGATCTTAGTCCTGGCAAAGTTTTTGGATTCTGGTACCTTTCTGACCCTTCTACTGAGATATTCTGAGGATTGACTTACTGAATATTGAACTTTGGAACTCTGCCCTGACCTCTGCACCTATCTTAACCCTTTCACTAAAGGGAAATTCAGAGAAAAACTTGCCAAAAGTACTGGAGCATTTTTGGCATTTTTGCTATCACAGAAACATATTTTTTGATTTACCTATGAAAACTAAGTAGACAACTCTAGGCCTGTTTTGTTATATTTGATGATGCCACTATTAGACGATCATAAAAAAAAAAAAAAAAAAGTCATTTTCTTTGCAAACTTTGCGTCTCTCTCTGAAATTATTTGCACACAACTACTGCAGTCATATCACAAATGGTTATAAAAACTTAAATGGGATGCCCTTTGTTCAGAAATAGCAGACATGCAGGGCTTTGGAATTGCTTTTTAGCAATTAGAAGGCTGATAATTGCTTATTGCTGCTGCACACCTTAATTGAAATCCCCTGCAGTGAAGGGGTTAATCAATTAACTTACAAAGAAATTTTTTGTGCAAAGTAGAGATTACCTTCCCACCAGACACCTCCAACTCCCTGATCCTTCCCAAAAAGCTCTCTTCCCTTCCTCCCTCTCCCCCCCACTGGTCACCACCATCTTAGGTACTGGCAGAAGGTCTGCCAGTATGCAGTGTATTGATCCCTCCTAATTTAACACATTATATATGACCCCTGCGCTGAACGGTATATACTCCTTAAACCAGAAAAGCCCCTTCAAGGCTCCAATAAAACATAGAACAGAATGTAGAAAGGAATAGGGAGCGCTTGCAGCTAATATACACTGATTGTAAGACTTATAAGAGATATATCTTCTTTTCACGCTTACAGTGTCTCCCTCTCCTTTTGGTATTAGCTGCAAGAGCTCCCTATTCCTTTCTAAATTTTGTTAATTGATCCCTCCTCAACCCTACCACTTCTCTGATTCCCCCCAAATCGTTCTTTAAACCTCCCCCACCTACTGTGGCAGCCATTTTAGCTACTGGTAGCTGTCTGCCAGTACACAGTTTATTTTTTTATAATTTTTTTATAATTTTTTTTTCTGCAGTGTAGTGGTGTCCCCTACCTCTGCATGATCATTAATTAGTTCGCCCCCCCTTCCAATTTCCCTTTTGTCATAGCTTCCCATCCCTCCCTCTAAAAAAAAATTTTTTTTTGCAGAGTTGGGCCCCTCCCAATTCCTTCATCTCCCTTCCCTTTCCACCGCTGTGCAATGTGATGATGTAAAATAGATTCATTTTTGCACAAAATGCTTATGGTTTTATATACCCTAATCTTTGTTAACAATATCCCATACTCACATTAGTAGTTTATATGAAAATGTCCCATTTGGTCTGGCACAAAGTCATAGATAAATAACATGTATTTACTAACCAATTACATTCCTGTGGATAAAGGCTTTACTGAATAGAAACAAGGGAATATAATAGGTTTGCAGTTATATTGTATAGCAGAAGGAACCCTTGTCTATATATATATATATATATATATATATAAATCAGTAGAGCTTAATACACCAGCTTTTTATTCAATTGGTAGCTTTTTATTCCGTTGTTTTTCTCACAAATATATGCAATTTGAATCATGTTTAGGAGCAGTTTTGACTGGATTAATTTGCTGCTGATATTAAAGAAATAATATAGAAAGACTTTCAATGCACACTTGTACATTTGTATTTTTAATAAGCTGCATTTCTGCAGTACAGATAAATTAGCAAGCATGCTGGGTCTCAGACATGAGCTGTCAATGTGGGTGCACGTGGAATGTGAGTGTGTGCAAATGATGGCGTGCACAGACTAAAAAGCATCACTAAAACATTTATAGCTTTCACTAGATCCATTTTGACAATAAAAATGTATGTAAAAATGCCTCGAACTGGAACTTAAATACAATGATGTGTTTTACAATTATTTTACAATTACGCTTATAATGTCCCTTTAAAAGGAAGAATTCTCTTTATGTTATCCCCTTATGCATATTGATTGATTACCAATTAAATATGGACATTACTCAAAAAGATAAAAATCAACCAGAAAAAAAAAAATGGTATTGCCTACAGGTATTTCAGTAAAGACACAAGCTACAGAAGACTGAATAATACTTTGTTTAGATTGGCATGAATATTTTAAATGCAGTGCTTCAAAACAAATGCTCCTTGAAAATAGGCTACCTAAGGCAAACTAACTTATCCTTAGGTCATGTACTGATACATTCCTCTTTAGTACTTTTTTTTTCCTTGCTTACACCTTCAGTTCTTCCTACTTTTTATTCAGAGTAGGCAGCAATTTCCATTTTCACTGAAACGTGTACTGCAAGCTTTACAGATCCTCAGCTGTAACTTGTGAATTAAAGGACAAGAATTTAATTTGCATTGTCATGTAGCTTACGTTCATATGTATGCGTACAATAGCCTCCTACTTCTCTTGCGCCTGATGTGATAATTTGCTGTACTGTGGGTGTGAAATAATAATAATAATAAAAAAAATTGAAAACGCTTGCACAGGTTTGGAAAGAGCACATTGTTAAGGAACAGGTCTCCTGCAGGGAAGGCTAGAGAGAGACAGCTGAGATACTTCAACAAGATAAAAGACTTGCAGCGTTTCTGAATTATCAATGACCAGCATGATTAATGTCTTTAAAAAAACACAAAGAATGTTCATGAAACCCTCAGATCTCTGAAGAAAATGCATTTTTGGACAACATTTTTTGTCACAATACATGATAAAAGTGTTCTTTCATTGGTAACATTTTTTTGTATCAAACATATCTTATTAAAAATCCCTTTTAAAGAAATCTTGTCAAAGTCATATGGGTTGATAGAGAGATTTTTTTTGTGGTTGCTCAGATATGTGATAGGTCAGACATAGCAGGGGTTTTTGTTTTACATCAAAGTGAAGAGCGCAAATGAGGGATAGAGAAAGCAGAAGTGGTTATGTACAAACCCGAAGGAAGCAAGGTATGAAGTCAGCCCAATCAGGGTGACATATGACAGATGTGTGTCTGTATAAGTGCAGCTACGCAGCAGGGGAAAATATAGCAGCATGAAGATGAAAACCCTGAACTGTTTTCAACAGTCAAACATTCTATTTATATGCCCAGAGTTATGATTTGGGGTGTCACAGACTCTGGTTTGTCAATGTGACTAATAACCTTTATAGAAACAAATAGTCCTATAAAGTGCAATGAGCTTACAGGCAGTAGGTATAACTTGTATTGTACTTTTAAAGGGACAATAAAGTCAATATCAAAATTTAGTTACAGCATGTTATTTCAAACAACTTACTATTTCACTTCCATGATCAAATTTGCTTTGTTCTTTTGGCATCCTTTTATGAAGAATACAACTAGGCTCATAGGAGCTCAGGAGCATGCATGTGTCTTTAACACTTAATATTATCAGTGTTTTGCACATTGTAGCATTATTATACAGTGAGTCCATTAGACACTAAGCTATAAATGATGAATACTAGTCACGTTGACAAACTGCACAAAGAGCCTATGTTGCAAAATAAGCACATCACTATATTGCATGCTCTATCTGTATCATGGATGTTTAATGTCTACTTTACTGTCTCTTCAGGTATCATCCTGCTGGAGGCTCTAAGCTCTGACATAGGATCACTTTGTGTGACACTTTTTTATACTGACACTTGGTGCATCATACTGCTCCTCTTCTCGGTTCCACCCTCTGCATTATACAGGTTGACTGAAAGAGGAGATGGCTGATGCTGCATTATAATATGCTTAAACATACAGACTCCTTAATACTCAACCAATATCTGTTAACATTCATTTTCAATACTCTTTTATAATATTGCAATGAGAAATGGTTTGAATGGTACTCTCACCATGCTCATATATGGCCATAGCTCCTAACTTTCCTTAAAGGGACATGGAACCTAATCATTTTTTTTCACAATTCAGAAAGAACATGCAATTTTATACAACTTCCTAATTTACTCCTATTACCACATTTTCTTTGGTCTCTTGGTATCTTTTGTTGAGAAGCAGGGATGTAAGTTTAGGAGCATGCACATTTCTGAAGCACGTGGCAATCTATGGACTAGATTTAGAGTTTTGTCGGTAAAGATCCGCGGTGCTAACACTGCTTTTTTTTCCAGCGCACCCTTAAGACAACGCTGGTATTTAGAGTTGTCTGAATGTCTGCGTTAGCCTCAGAAAAGGGAGCGTTGAGCATAATTTAGCTCCACTTCAACCCTCCATACCAGCGTTGCCTACGGTAGCGGTAAGCTGGAAAAATGTGCTCATGCACAATATCCCCATAGGAAACAATGGGGCTGAGCTGGCTGAAAAAAACCTAACACCTGCAAAAAAGCAGCGTTCAGCTCCTAACGCAGCCCCATTGTTTCCTATGGGGAAAGAAAATTTACGTCTGCACCTAACACCCTAACATGAACCCCGAGTCTAGACACCCCTAACCTTACACTTATTAACCCCTAATCTGCCGTCCCCACTACCGCTGACACCTACATTATACTATTAACCCCTAATCTTCCGCTCCGGACACCGCCGCAACCTACATTATAGCTATGAACCCCTAATCTACTGCCCCTAACATCGCCGACACCTACATTATATTTATTAACCCCTAATCTCCCCCCCAATGTCGCTGCCACCTACCTACACTTATTAACCCCTAATCTGCCGACCGGACCTCGCCGCCACTATAATAAATGTATTAACCCCTAAACCGCCGCACTCCCGCCTCACAAACACTATAATACATTTTATTAACCCCTAATCTGCCCTCCCTAACATCGCCACCACCTACCTACAATTATTATCCCCTAATCTCCCGCCCCCACCGTCGCCGCTACTATAATAAAGTTATTAACCCCTAAACCTAAGTCTAACCCTAACACCCCCCTAACTTAAATATAATTTAAATTAATCTAAATACATTTACTATAATTAAATAAATTATTCCTATTTAAAACTAAATACTTACCTGTAAAAAAAAACCCTAATATAGCTACAATATAACTAATAGTTACATTGTAGCTATTTTAGGATTTATATTTATTTTACAGGCAACTTTGTATTTATTTTAACTAGGTACAATAGCTATTAAAAAGTTAATAACTATTTAATAGCTACCTAGTTAAAATAATTACAAAATTACCTGTAAAATAAATCCTAACCTGTTACAAATACACCTAACACTACACTATCAATAAATTAATTAAATAAATTACCTACAATTATCTAAATTAAAATACAATAAATAAACTAATCTATAATACAAACCCCCCACCACTAAATTACAGAAAATAAAAAAAATTACAAGATGTTTAAACTAATTACACCTAATCTAAGCCCCCTAATAAAATAAAAAAAGCCCCCCAAAATAATAAAATGCCCTAGAGAGGCGGCGTTCCTAGCAGCGACCATGGACCTGGCGAGGTAACCAGAAATGATACCGGTTTCAATGCAGACTTCCCATGGAGAGCCAACGGAGTGCCGTAGCAGTGGCGCAACCCAGCCACTAGACAAGTGCATAAACGAAGAGTAAAAGCAGGCACTGCATCGGGGTTCCATAAAACGATAATGCTTTATTAAACATGATTAAGTTTTGAGTTAAGCATGTTTGAGGACAAATGTAACTTATGGTCGTTTGGAAATCTGCACTATTTTGGATTTACTAACATCTAATACTCCATGTTGTGAAGCATTTAAAGTTTGCTATAGCAAAGGTATTGTTAGCTACAATTACAGCAGTCCAAATAAGTTAAAAGTTGCATCTCTCGGATTACACATGCTGCTGCATACAATAGTGCTCAGAAAAGTTAAGATAATACGGCGTGTATTTTCCCATTTGCTGAACTAACGTATAGGGGTAATCCACTTGCTGCATTGACAAGCAGCACAAGTTTTCTTTAAAAGGTACACTTATATCAAAGAAAAAACCATATACAAATAAATCACAAGAACAGAACCATACGATAAAACATAAAACAAATTTGTGAAATATTTTTTTTTGGCAAGTACAATGGCAGGGGTAAATCTTGACACAAATGAATTTCCCAGTTCAGATACATCTCACATTTATACAATACCTGAACATGAAGATTTCTTCAATTTAAATTCAAGACAGGAATATTTTAACACCATCTTTACAACGGATGAGGTGCACACAGACAACACTGAAGTAAAAAAAGCTATTCAAAATATTGGAACAATCTTTAATTACAGATTAAAGATAAATGTGGGACATTTTGGCATTTGAGAAATACATAGAAAACAATAGAATATCCAGGGGGCTACGTATAAAAAAGTATCCTTCTTTCCTATTTGAGGACCCAGCTGATATGGAGGAGTGGAATGAGGCTCTAAACACATGTTCTTTTTCCTTACTTAATATTCTTGTTAAAGTAAAAAATAAAAAACGAAACAAGATACAAGAAACCATCATTGCCCAAAAAGATGAACTAACACCTTACAAAAGTCATGCTGAATTTGTATCTTTAAATAAAAAAATGGTAGAATCTATCTCCAAACAAGACAAAGAACAGTCTGAAAGAAAAGGTACAAAATTCCAAAGAGACAAATAAGATTATGAGTAACAAAGAGTGTATAATTGGGCAGCTTTACGCAGACAACAAAGAATTAATAAAAACAAAGGCAACAATTATAAGCAAAAAGCCACAATGCAAGAAGCAGAATCAAATGAACCCAAATCTATTCTGAAGAAAATTGGAAAGAAAAAAAGAAAGGTGGCTTTCCACCACCCCCCTGAAGAAGAAACAACTGATTCTGAAGCCTGTTTTTCAGGCACTTCCTATTCTTCCAACTGTTCTTCTCTTCTTTCTTCCTCCTCTCCTTCTATCTCTCCATCCTCTTCATGTGATTTTTTACAGGAGGCGGAGGAGGCAGTGGATTTGCGAGATCCAGAACAAACGGTTCGTCTGAAGACACGATCGGGGAACTCCAAACCAAAAGAAAACGAAAGAGATGGAGAACAAAAAGGGAAAAACAAATTGACAAAGAAAGGACTATAAAATCTTATTCTACTCATTCAGAAGAACAAGCCCTTGGAACACTTTCTTTTAATGATAATGTTAGTGTGGTAAATTTATCCAAGTACACCCTCAAGAAAGAGGAGTTTCAGGTTTTGTCCAAGGGGCTAGGGTTTGCACCTTCAGGCAACTTTTCTTGTTTTAATACATTACTCGACATCAATAAGTTTATCCGTAAACTAACTCTAAAAAGGTTTTTTGCATTAACAAATTCTGAAAACACATCCGAAGAGGCATTTAAGGTTGAACCTCCTTCATCTCGCATTAATAGTGAAAATCCCATTTTGTCATTTGAAGATGCTCAGGCCTTGGTCACACTTACAGATCTATTTAGTGGGGACCAGGAGATTGGTTACCCCAATAGGCTTGTCCATCCAAAGAAGACAAAAACGGATTTCTATCCTACACAATACAGGGGTGCTATTATTAATTCTTACAAAAAATTGGTTCAAGAAGATATATTTGAATTGGAGAAAAGAAATAATACCAATGCTGCCGCCCATAATCTGTCTTATAAAGAAAAACAGGCATTAAAATCACTTCAAGACAACAATAACATTGTCATTAAAAATGCAGATAAGGGCGGCAGCATTGTTATTCAAGATAAAGAAGCTTATTTTAATGAAGCCATGAAACAACTTAATCACACAGAAACATATAGAAAACTTCCAGGTAATCCTATTTTTCTATATAAAAAGAAATTACAATCCATTGTCATGGAAGGTGTAGCTTTGGGTATCATTGGAGAAAGGGATATTTCCAATTTAATACCTGAACATCCCCTTACTTCTATTTTCTACCATGTCCTCAAGGTTCACAAGGACCCCATCTCCCCTCCAGGGAGACCCATTGTTTCAGGGTGGGGTCCTTGTTTGAGCCTTTGGGGGCATGGCTAGATGATGTATTACAACCTATTGCAAAGAAACAACTCTCCTATCTAAAGGACAGTGCCAGATTAATTTAAATTGTGGACACTGTCAGTTGGAAGGAGAATTATTCATGGGCTGTAATTGATGTGTGCTCACTATATACATGCATCCCCCAAGATCTAGGGGTACAAGCAATAGAATTTTTTCTACAGAGAGAGATGGATCTAAATATCCATATCAAACAATATGTAGGAGATGTGTTAAGATTCTTACTCTCACATAACTATTTCTGGTTTGATGGATGTTTTTATAAGCAAATATGTGGCACCGCCATGGGGGCAAAGTTTGCCCCTGCCTTTGCAAACTTATATGTCTCCTGGTGGGAATTGTCACATATTTATAATACACATAATCCTTGGCTCGAAGACATCCTATTATACATTCGTTACATTGACGATCTGTTGGTCATTGTAAAAAAACCACTGGATGATGCAGAATTTAATATTTTTTATGGATTACATCAATGTTAATCCATTTAATTTAAAATGTACAGGGATATTGAGCACACAGAGTGTTAACTATCTAGATATCACATTAGAAATCATTGACAACTGCATTGTCACAAGCAATTATCATAAGGAAACTGCAGGCAATACTATTCTGTACGCCACGTCCCAACATCCTACACATTTAATTAAAGCAATACCACGTAGTCAATTCATTAGGATACGGAGAAATACAAAGTCAGATCAAGTTTATGAAGCACAATCTCTGGAATTAAAAAAAGACTAATCTGTAGAGGATACAATGCTAATAGTTTAGAAAAATGTAGAAAAGAAATAAAAAATTACAACACAACCTTAGGAACACATAATAATAAGAAAAAGAGAAATGACTCTAGTTTCAAGGATGCAATAGTTTTCACTACAGCATATTCTAAACAATATAATGACGTAAAAATTTTACAAAAACATTCACACATTCTTTCAGGAGATGATACTCTAAGACCCCTCATTAATAACATCAAATATGTTCCTAAAAAATCAAAAACTTTGGGACAAACAATATCCCCTAGCTTAGTTGTGAGAACTAAAGGAAACAAACAAGATTGGTTAACACATAAGGGAAATTACAAATGTGGCAGACAAAATTGTAACGTGCTCACATATTCAGGAAGGAAATGTATTTTTCAGCACTAGCACAGAAAAAGAATATACTATAGATTTATATGCAAACTGCAGCACCACCTTTGTGGTATATCTCCTTACATGCAATATATGCAAATTGCAGTACACAGGACAAACCTCTATGGAAGTCAGAAAGCGGTTTAATGAACACACAAGAGACACAAAAAATTATAATAAAGATTCCGCAGTAGCCAATCACTTTAATAGTTTTCACTTCACCAACGAAGCCAATATAAGCATAAAGATAATTGACACTGTAAATTTGCCCATCAGAGGTGGAAATAAATTTAAATCTTTGGAAAAGAAAGAATTATTCTGGATGCTAAAATTACAAACTCGTTCCCCTAGGGGTATGAATAGTGTATGTGATATAAATTTCTTAATTGACACTTAAAGTGTTAAATGTCTATCTTCATCTAAGAATGAATGTACCACATTACTCACATATATTATATTCATATATTTCATATATGTTTATATATTCATATACACTGTACAATTCTTTGTCCTAAATCTATCAACAGGATATAAATATAGCTTTATTTCCATCTTACATGTTTCATTATATCCCATAGGAAGATAGTTTTTATAAATTTCTTATAAATGTATTTTCTTGTAAAGTTGAGGATATTAGGAAATTACACTTTCTAAATACACCTTACACAGTGATTGTTAAGTGTACCTTTCCTACCAAGTATTTATAAATGAGATTATCTACTGTTTAATCAAACATTATGTTGCTGAGAATTTCATTATTTGTTTTTATCATTTTTGTTAAGGATTAGGAGTGACCTGCACATTTAGAGGTTAACCACAACCTGGTTTCCTAATTAATTTGTATAGGAACCAGCTGCTTTTTGCACACAGGCTTTCCTTTAAATGCGGGCCTCTCTTTCTCCTTTTTATGTCTATGAATAAGAGTCCTATGAGGACTCAAAACTAGTCAGACATTACTTGTGTCTCACTCTCGCCTGCCTTGTACTTGACATTTTGTACCTTTTTTCTTAAGCGTACAATACAGCGGATGTAGCTGTTTATTTTTTAATCATGTTTAATAAAGCATTATAATAAAATGCCCTACCCTATTCTAAATTACAAAGTAATCAGCTCTTTTACCAGCCCTTAAAAAGGGTTTTTTGCGGGGCATTGCCCCAAAGTAATCAGCTCTTTTACCTGTAAATAAAAATACAAACCCCCCCAACATTAAAACCCATCACCCACATACCCCTACTCTAACCCACCCAAATCCCCCTTAAAAAAAACTAACACTAACCCCCTGAAGATCTCCCTACCTTGAGTCGTCTTCACCCAGCCGAGCCGAATTCTTCATCCAAGCGGAGCAACAAGAGGTCCTCCATCCGGTAGAAGTCTTCATCCAAGCGGGGTAAGAAGATGTCCTCCATCCGGTAGAAGTCTTCATCCAAGCGGGGTCTTCTATCTTCATCCATCTGGAGCGGAGCGGAGCCATCTTCCATACAGCTGACGCGGAGCCAACCTCTTCAACCGACGGACTAACGACGAATGACAGTTCCTTTAAGGGACGTCATCCAAGATGGCATCCCTCGAATTCCGATTGGCTGATCGGATTGACCTCACATTCTATTGGCTGATCGGAACAGCCAATAGAATGCGAGGTCAATCCGATTGGCTGATTGGATCAGCCAATCGGATTGAACTTCAATCTGATTGGCTGATTGAATCAGCCAATCAGATTTTTCTTACCTTAATTCAGATTGGCTGATAGAATCCTATTAGCCAATCGGAATTCGAGGGACGCCATCTTGAAGACATCCGACGCGGAGCATCCTCTTCCATCCGACGGCGACTGAAGAATGAAGGTTCCTTTAAGTGATGTCATCCAAGATGGCGTCCCTTCAATTCTGATTGGCTGATAGAATCCTATCAGCCAATCGGAATTAAGGTAGGAAAAATCCTATTGGCTAAAGCAATCAGCCAATAGAATTGAAGTTCAATCCTATTGGCTGATCCAATCAGCCAATAGGATTGAGCTCGCATTCTATTGGCTGTTCCAATCAGCCAATAGAATGCAAGCTCAATTCTATTGGCTGATTGCATCAGCCAATAGGATTTTTCCTACCTTAATTCCGATTGGCTGATAGGATTCTATAAGTTATAAGGATGGAAGAGGATGCTCCACGTCGGATATCTTCAAGATGGACCCGCTCCGCTCCGGATGGAAGAAGATAGAAGATGCCGTCTGGATGAAGACTTCTGCTGGTCTGGATGTCCTCTTCTGGCTGGATCAGATGAAGACTTCTGCCCCTCTGGAGGTCCACTTGTGCGCGGGTGGGTGAAGACGTCTCAAGGTAGGGTGATCTTCAAGGGGGTAGTGTTAGGTTTTTTTAAGGGGGGATTGGGTGGGTTTTAGAGTAGGGTTGGGTGTGTGGGTGGTGGGTTTTAATGTTGGGGGGGGGTTGTATTTTTTTTTACAGGTAAAAGAGCTGATTACTTTGGGGCAATGCCCCACAAAAGGCCCTTTTAAGGGCTATTTATAATTTACTATAGGGTAGGGATTTTTTTTATTTTGGGGGGCTTTTTTATTTTATTAGGGAGATAGGTGTAATTAGCTTTGTAATTGTAATTCTTTTTTTATTTATGTAATTTAGTGTTTGTTTTTTTGTACTTTAGTTTATTTAATTTAATTGTAGTTAATTGTAGGTAGTTTATGTAATTAATTTAATGATAGTGTAGTGTTAGGTGTAATTGTAATTTAGGTTAGGATTTATTTTACAGGTAAATTTGTACTTATTTTAACTAGGTAGCTATTAAATAGTTAATAACTATTTAATAACTATTGTAACTAGTTAAAATAAATACAAAGTTGCCTGTAAAATAAATATAAATCCTAAGCTAGCTAAATTTTAACTATTAGTTATATTGTAGCTATCTTAGGGTTTATTTTATCGGTAAGTATTTAGTTTTAAATATGATTAATTTATTTAATTGTAGTTATTTTATTTTGTTTGATTTAAATTATATTTACGTTAGGGGGGGGTAGACTTAGGGTTAGATAGGTTTAGGGGTTAATACATTTAATATAGTAGCGGTGACATTGGGGCGGCAGATTAGGGGTTAATAAATGTAGATAGGTGTCAGCGATGTTAGGGATAGCAGATTAGGGGTTAATAAAATTAAACTAGTGTTTGCGAGGCGGGAGTGTGGCGGTTTAGGGGTTAATATATTTATTAAAGTGGCGGCGATGTCCGGTCGGCAGATTAGGGGTTAAACATTTTAATTAAGTGTTTGCGATGTGGGGGGGGGGGGGCTCGGTTTAGGTGTTAATAGGTAGTTTATGGGTGTAAGTGTACTTTTAGCACTTTAGTTAAGAGTTTTATGTTACGGCGTTAGCCCATAAAACTCTTAACTACTGACTTTTAAATGCGGTAGTTTGGACAGGAGAGGGTCTACCGCTCACTTTTTCCAGCAATCGTAATACCGGCGTTAGGAAAATACCATTAAAAAGATAGGATACGCAATTGATGTAAGGGGATTTGCAGTATGCGAAAATCTCAGAAAAAAAGTAAGCGCTACACCTGTACCTGTCAGACTCGTAATACCAGCTAGCATTAAAAAGCAGCGTTGGGACCCCTCAATGCTGCTTTTTAAGGCTAACGCAAGACTCTTAATCTAGGCGATGGTGTTTTATGTTCCTTTAAGCTTTGTAAAAATGTCCTTACATGTTATTTGTAAGTATTTATTCTCACTGATAATGTTTTAATAATTTGAGCTTTCTATAAGCATCAAGACACCAACAATTTGGTATGAAGCAGAAAATCTCATTCAGTTACTTTACATTTAGCACATGGAAATGGAAGGTGGTATATGTTCATCAAAGGGATATTACACTCAAAGGGATATTAGACTCAAAATTTTGATAGTTGATAGTTTTAAGGAACTATCATTTATTTTTCATATCAAGGAAGTGATATCTAGAGGGGTCATGTAAACCACCCATTAAAAAAGTAGATTCTGCTCTATTTGTGGGGCTACAAAGTTGATGACATTTTTTAAATACCATGGCGTTACTGGTAATGCTACTCATGAGGATGACAGAGGACATTTCTTCTGCTAACTCTACTCATATTTCCTCTTTATATTCCCTTTCTCTTTATACTTTTTCTGTGCTGTTTAACTTATCTTTTAATTTGCAACCTGTTTGAGATTTCCCTAATGGAAAAAAATCTTTGCATTTGCCTTAAACACAAGAAAGTATCGCACTCCCACAAATAGGCAAATTTGTCCATATGCAGGAGCACTATAATTAAGCAGCCATTACAATTGGCTGGTTATTGCTACCATGAGCTTGCAGTAGCAATCAGCGCTTGGAAAATTAACCGGAGACCCAATATTTGGTTAATTTTCTAAAAGTGCCCCAAATGCCCCAAAAGGCAGCTTTGGGGCTTTAAAGTTGGTGGTAGTGGTGTGTTAGAATAAAAACGGCACTGAAAAGTGCCTTTACATTGCTGCCTATGGGAAGTAACATAGTAGCATAGTAACATAGTAGATGAGGTTGAAAAAAGACCGAAGTCCATCGAGTTAACCTATACAAATATAAAATACTTACAAAAAAACTCCAGTTAAGATTAAATAATCACACTAAAAGGTGACCCATTTAATACAAGCAATCATATACATGAATTTTGTTTCTAGACAGAAATGTATCCAAACAATTTTTACATGTATCTAGGGTATTAGCATTCACTACCTCCTTTGGTAATGAGCTCCACAATTTTATTGCTCTTACAGTGAAAAAATGTTTCCGTTGCAGGAGATTAAATCTCCTTTCCTCCAACCTTAAATTGTGACCTCTTGTCATAAACAATTTTCTTGGAATAAACAGAGCTTCTGCCATCTCTGTATACGGGCCTTGAATATATTTATATAAAGTAATCATGTCACCTCTCAAGCGCCTTGTTTCTAAAGAAAGCAGACACAGTTTGGCTAGCCTCTCATCATATCTTAAATTATCCATTCCCCTTATTAGCTTTGTGGCCCTTCTCTGAACTTTTTCTAGTTCTGCAGTATATTTTTTTGCGATTGGTCCCCAGAACTGCACTCCATACTCAAGGTAAGGTCTTACCAGGGATTTAATATAGTGACATAATTATGCTTTTTTATTTTGAATCAATGCCTCTTTTAATACATGCTAGTATCTTATTAGCCTTTGAAGCCGCTGCCCTACATTGTGCACCCATCTTTAGCTTGCTATCTATTACTACTCCCAAATCCCTTTCCTCTTCTGTTTGGCTAAGTCTTGTCCCATTTAAATAATAAATTGCCTGCTTATTTTTACTTCCAAAATGTAGAACCTTGCATTTTCTGTATTAAATCTTATTTTCCATTTACCTGCCCATACTTCTAATTTTTGCAGATCCCTTTGTAACGAAAGTTCATCCTGCTCTGACCTAATGACGTTACTTAACTTAGTATCATCTGCAAAAATAGAGATGTCGCTATTTAATCCTTGCTCCAAGTCATTAATAAAAATATTAAAAAGAACAGGGCCCAGTACTGATCCTTGGGGGACTTAACTGATTACCTTTGTCCAATCTGAGTATGATCCATTCACTATTACTCGTTGCTCCCTATCTTTTATCTAGTTATTTATCCATGAGCTAACATTTTCAGCTATTCCCAGTCCCTTAATTTTGTGCATTAATCGCTCATGTGACACTGTATCAAATGCCTTTGCAAAATCCAAGTAAATAAAATCCACTGATTCCCCTTTATCTATATTTTTACTTACTTCCTCATAGAATCAAATTAGATTAGTTTAACTTGATCTCATCTCTTAAAACTATGTTGATTTGAACTCATAATCTTGTTTACATAAATATACTCATCAATATAATCCTTTATAATCCCTTCAAGTATCTTCCCCACTATTGATGTCAGACTAACTGGTCTATAGTTTCCTGGATCAGCCATGCTTCCCTTTTTAAAGAGTGGCACCACATCAGCTTTATGCCAGTCCTGGGGTATTATGCCTGAGTCTAATAAGTCTTGAACATTTTTGAATAGAGGTTTGTCTATAACAGTGCTAAATTCCCGTAAAACCCTTGGATGATGACTTTTCAATTAATCTTCCATTTTTAATTTTGGCTAATTTGATTGCTTTTCTGCATGCTCTGTTACATTTCTTATATATTTGTTGAGTCTGAACTATTTTCTTTGAATAATTTAAATGCCCTATGTTTTTTCCTAATTTCTCTTAACACATTTTTATTTAGCCACGTTGGCTTGGATTTATTTAATTTACTTTTATAACCACACGGTATGTGCTGATGTGTATATTTATTTAACACAGTTTTAATTGTTATTCATTAATCCTCTGTATTTTTATTAAATAATACTTTGTCCCAATGTATGTTATTTAAGGGTTTCCTTAAATAATTGAATTTTACTTTCTTAAAATTAAAAGTCTTATTTAAACCTTTAAGGCACTGCTTATGGAAAGCAATATCAAATTTGACCATGTTATGATCACTATTTCCCAAATGTTGTTTGACTTCTATGATTGATATTATATCTGTATCTTTAGATAGCACTAAATCCAATATAGCTTTATTCCTAGTTGTCTCCTCTATTCATTATGACAAGAAGGGATACATGCAGAAAGTCTGAATTCACCAAGGTATTAATTAAAATTAAGAGGGATTGTAATGGTTTTGTAACAATACCTTCAAATAAGAAAGTGTGCTTACTCTTATATTTTGTATACCGATAAACTGAATATGGTGCAGTATATAGTATGAATAGCCTGTAATTAGGTAATCATAGAGTTGTCTGAGCAGACATCAAATATTAGTTTAACATACTAACAGACATTAGGTTATCATAACAGCAAACCAATCACTAATCTAGACCTCCTGTATAGGGGAGCATCTCCCATTTAGAGTGTAGGAGAAGCCACTTGCTAAGCCAGGCCATATTTCAAGATAACACATTTGTAGTTACACTATCATCTAACCTTTATTTAAATAGTTCAGGGAAAGGGAAAAAAATGCACCAAAATAAAGCCCTTTACCTTCTCAAAATAACTATAAAATACTTCTACTGTATCAAGTCATCTCGGCCGCTGACAACTCGACAGAAGCAGCTTAATATAATAGCAATGAATGAAGGTACTGACAAAACAGTACAGAGGCACACACAATTAAATCATGCATGAACACTTAAGAACTGTATATAACTGAATATAAACAAATAGCAGCTTTCTTAATGTAAAAAATAGTGACTGTAAATTAACTCCCATCATGAATAACAGAAGGGAGATAATTATCCCCAGGGTTAGTTCTCTAATAATTACTAACTAAATACCTATGCACTCAAAAGATTGTAGGTCAGTGACATTGCCGTATGTCTATTCACAATTTTATTTAATGGACACCACCCAGAAATATCTTCAGATCAGGCAAGTTCTAAAACTTGAAGATTAGCACTCATACCCTCCAAGAAACAGGTATAGAGTCTCAAACCTATCGCACATCTACTCTTCCATTTATTCTTGAACGGCGGTAAATGTCCTCATCTAATATCATGCTAGTCAACCATTCTTCTGATAGAATCAGACAGTCATCTGGCCTAACAACTGAGCATGAGTAATGTTGTACCTCCAGTAAGCTGAGAGATGCACTCCTGACAAAGTCCTAGTGCTTATCATAGATAATGTGAACCTCCATACCACTTATAGAATGATCAGAGTTGTCTGCTGCTATTGCCACTTCAGGTTGCAGAATGGCCTTGACTTGAGATGTAATAGAGCCCCCTGAGACTCGCAAAATACTGAGGAACTCATCGCTAACATCCTAGAATCTCACCTCTGCCTTGTCTACTCTTCTGCAGTGATTGGGCGGGGATGGCAGTTAGGGTTGGCCATGATATTGGAGCATCCATCATCTACCTCCCAAGAATAATCCCAGGAGATGCTTCTGGTGGCAAATAAGTAAGTTGCTATGAAGAATTAGGTCTCATATCTCCTCATAGACCTATGCATTTGACGTCCATTTCTCTATCTGAGAGAATATATTTTACTGAGTTCCTGAGTTGGAACGTGGATATGAGATCATCATCAAGTCTCTGACATAATTGCTTTTCAAAGTTCTCAAGATGAGCTTGCAAAGTGGCATATAATTCCCCCATGATGAAATAACAGCAATAATTTAGAAGTAATTACAGAGCTTCATACTTGCTCTTAATTTCAAGTTTCCTGTATGGGCTGGGTTGCTGAAAGTCCTCTCCTGATGAGCTGCCTCCAGCGGTCCAGGCTAGGAGAACTTGAGGTATTAAATAAAGGTACTGTATTATTAAATCCAGTAGGGGGTTTTGCTTCTCTGAGCACAGAAATCTGTGCTGGAATGCACTAGATGAGCTTGATTACTATCATGATGTAGTAATGCTTATACACAGAGATACTGAGGGTCTTGTTCCAAGTACAAAGACTGAATGGAGTAATATGTTCTACGTTAATATGTTTTTCAATGCAATTGTCTCTTGCTTGAGGCCATAACCTAGGATATGGCTAAATAATGGTAATGATGGCACATTATAACACCCTATGCAATTTTGTTATCTATACTTTTTATAGTAAAATATTTTTCAATATATTTTATTCCTGCTTCCTTTTATATATGATAGAAATGTTTTAATTTAAATCTACCCTCGTTTGCATTTGGATATAAACATTTCTATGGTTGATATTTCCGATGTGTAACTAACATGCAGAGGACATCTTTGGTCCTAGAAAAGGTTTTTGCCTATCGCTGAGTGGCATATCTTAAGGATGACTGGAAATAAATACAAGTTTAAATAGATATTTTGAAGACATACATTTGTAGATTTAGGCCTCCTATATATAGCTGTTATAATTCTTTATTGAAAATAAATATCACCTGATAAAGAGGATTTTTCCTTGAAACACGTAGTAGTTTGTAGAGGATACAACGGCCGATGAGTCTGTGTTTGAACTGTAGTTCGCTTTTTACAGCAGGGAGACTTCCATGCTAAAACTTTTTAAAGTGCAAGTACCAACTAATGTTTTATATCATCTACATAACATTTCTAATTGTGATTTTGATATTTTTTATCATTAAATATCTTTTACCAGCATCTACATTTGATTTGATCTATTTTATTCTATACATTCTTTAGCTCTATACAAATCCTTTTTGTTTTTAGAAGGGTTTTATGCTTTATTGAAAATAAGCCACTTTGCTCAACGTCATATATGGCTTTTTAATGTAGCTATTTGGTCACAAGTCTATCTACATCAAAGATTTTGAGAAGTTTTGTTTGTTTTTTGTATAGGAATTATATGCCTAATAATATAGGCATTTCTAGGTATTTCATAATAAACATGAATAGCTCTTTCTTGCTAAACCTATGAGTGGACAAAACAATTCAATTCTTTAAGAATGATAACAGAGGAGATAACTATGATTTATTCTTCCCATCAAGTGACTGCTGCTCCAGGATGCAGAAGGATTAGCATGACAAAATGTTTGACATGATAGAGTAAATATATTTGCAGATAGTTTAATGAAAGGGTGAATATTGGTGGTTATACAAAAATGATGACATTTTAGAAGAGCTCTATTCTGTTTATATAATGCATTTAATTATATAATTATAGATACATTATATTTTAAATGAAATGCATAACATATATCAACCGTTGAGCACATCATTACAAAAGATATGCTTTAGAATGATTAATCTGTTGTTTTTAGCACAATTTTCAGGCTAATTTAAATCATCTCATGTCCCATTTGCAGTAGCCACTTATAGATAGATGTAAATGAGCTTATGCTCTGATCTAACCAATCCCTGTGAAGAATGTTTCTCTGGAGGTACTAAAAAAGCATGTATTTCAGAGGTAGTTTACAGAAAAACTAGACAAAATCATTGTGTTAAATTGCAATGGTGTTTTATTCTCTTTAAACAATTTTAGTTACATTTTGAGGCTAATCTCTCCTAAGATTCCCACTGCAACAGAGCTTTCATCTCCTCTTTTCTTTTAATATCAGCTTGTTTTAGCAAACACAAACATTCACACTCACTTATTTATTAGTATGTTTAAAGGGATAGTAAACACCAAAAATGTTATTGTTTAAAAAGATAAATAATCCCTTTATTTACCATTCCCCAGTTTTGTATAACCAACACTGTTAAAGAAATATACTTTTTAGCTCTATAATTACCTTATATCTAAGCTTCTGCTGACTACCTTATCTCAGTTCTTTTGACAGACTTGTATTTCATACAATTAGTGTTGACTCTTAAATAATTCCACGTGCATGAGCACAATGTTATTTATATGAAACACATGAAATAACGCCCTCTATCTGTGAAAAACTGTCTAATGCATTTAGATAAGAGGCAGTCCTTCAAGGTCTTAGAATTTGGCATATAAGCCTACCAAGGTTTAACTGAGAATACTAAGAGAACAAAGAAAATTTGATGATAAAAGTAAATTAGAAAGTTGTTTAAAATGACATGCTGTAGCTGAATCATGAAAGATTAATTTGGACTTTAGTATCTCTTTAAGGGTTGTACTCTCAACAAATACTATGTTGGTTGGATGATTGTTTCCTACTATGTGATAACTGTCTATGCTATCCGGGCCAAATGTAATATGTGATAGTCAAACATAGATGAGCTTCAAAAAAAGCTTAAAGAGGTAGAAATGTGGTATGTTTCACTGTGTATTATATTGGAAAATGACAACATGTCAGTTCCAAATATTTTTATGTTTCAGTTTGTTACAGGTCTACGTTTCTTAAAAATAAATGCTTTAACAAATTCCATCATCATTTTACAAAGGAAAAGGATATTTTTGGTTGTTTTATTATTATTATTATTATTATTTTTATTGTTATTTTTTTGTTGTTTTTTTGTTGTTGTTGTTTTGACAGAGACGAGGAAGCTAACGTTTAACTTTAAGCATGGTTGAATCTTTTTAACGATTTTAGTTATAGGATATACACAATTTAAGTGTTAGCACAGCTTTTTATTTGTTTTTCTGAAGCCAGTGATGTGAAGAAATAAGCAGCTTGTTTGTAGCAAATTGGCATGACTAGAACTCGCTGAAAGGGATGAGAGGTGGGGAAGATTAAAAGGAATTAAACACAGTTCATCGACAGGAGCTGTACTTTTAGCCAACTGACAAGGTTCATGGAACACTACTTGCATCGTTCTGATTAGACTCCTAACTTTGTAATATAAAAAAGACTAAGGAGCAGGATATGCTTAAATCACTTTTGAACATTTTAAAATTGCTTTTATTGGAACTGAGAATGTAAAATATTAATTATACATCTACTTATACATTTTTCATTTATATGTCAGACGCTTCTGCACTGAAATAAGTTGAAATAAAGAAATGTATAAAATCACAAGATCAATCAACCTAATGCCAACACATTTACATCAAAAGTATCAACTAATGAAAAACAAAACAAAAAAATCTGCAAAGATTGTCAGAATCATTTAAACCATAATAATGAAAAAAAAAACAGTAGGTGATTCATGATTGAAAATATTTAAAGAAACATGTTTATGTACATTTACTTAATATATTAAAGCAAAATAACTAAATCTACAACAATAATATCTTATGTATATTTTATATCCAACTTAAAAACCAGAAAAACAGAAATTGTAAAATTAAAATATCCAGAAATACACACACAAAGAAAGGATAAGGTTCTTAAAACCACAGGCTGTTTATACATAGTGTGTATATATATATATATATATATATATATATATATATATATATATAATTAATAAATTATTGTAGTTTGTAGTTGTATATTATACAAACAATACCATATCTATTTAAGGTGAATTTTGTAGTGGGCTAAAATGTTCATAAATACAAATATTGAGACTTCAACAGTTAAATATATTCAATCATCATACTCTTGGGACAACACGGACTGTAAACCTACATAAGAAGCATCAGTCTGTAACAGAGAAGGATTTTTGAAGTATTTAATGCACAAAAAAGGCTGTCTACACAAATATTTTTTAAGTTCCTATAAGGTTTGTTCACATAAGTCTGTAAAGCAAACCTTCTCTGGGGCATTTTTCTTTGTAATGTTAGTTAAGAGAGAAGCTATTATAAGAAGGTTAAGTCGAAACTTTCTGTGATAACCCACAAGCCTTATGAATGCTGTCTCATTCTTTTTAGATTTTAGAGTTGGACAGTTCATCAGTGCCTCTACCTTACTCAGTAAAGTGTTTACCTGACCTCCACCCAGTAATATCCTAAATATTTAGTTTCCATGTTCTCAATTGAGTACTATGAAGGATTTGCAGTAAAGCCACCCTTCCTTAATGACACTGACACTGCCTCCAGTTTTCTGAAATGATCTTAAAAATCCTCACTATTTATAATTATATCTAGGAAAATTAAAAAATCAGCAGCACTTGTCCAATCTTAAAGGGTAGCTTTATTGAGTACAGAGAAACAAAAAAACACAATGTTTCAGGACTCAGCCCTTAGTCATGTGAACAATTTGGGTAATACCTGCACCACTATTTATACCCAACAAGTGTACAATTCCACAGGTGCACATTACATCACAATTACATAATCTTGTCTTAAACATCCTCTACTGGCCAAGGTAACACATTGCATTCAAAATACATACCCAAAAAACAAAAAGTGAAACCACCACCCCCTTCATCATCACTAATATGCCCCCGAGAATGTAATTATGTCATTAACCTTTCATAGAAATAGGGACAAATCCAATTCATTATTGAGACCTCTAAGGTACAGGGTATCCATTTTAAAAATCCAGAAGGCTTCACACCTCTTCAGGATCATCTCCCTATCACCCCCCTCTCCTTGGTCTCTTAATCTGTTCTATCGCTTGGAATTTAAATTGAGATATATGGTGACCTGCCTCAACAAAATGATTTGAAACTGGAGTATCTAAATCCCCCTTCCTGATATTTGATTTGTGTTGATTAATTGGTTCTCTAGCTTTCCTAGTTGACTCGCCCACATATATTAGGCCACAAGGGCATTTGATCAAATAAATAATCTATTCAGAATAACATGTGAGGTAATCATTTATCTCAAATGTTTTTCACACATGGGGAGGATATTTTCTTCCCCTTTAACCATGTTACTACAACTGAAGCAACAAAGGCATGGATAATAACCCTTATTCTTAGTGGTGATATAACCAGTTTTGTCACCCCTAGTAGTACCTATATCAGTCCTAACTAGTTGATCCCTAAGAGAGGAAGTCCTTCTGTATGCTGGCATTGGCATATCCTGGAAATTTAAAACTGATGGGTTACATTCCTTAAGTACATGCCAATGTGTTTTGATTATACTCAAAATCTTATTGCTCTGTTTATTGAACTGAGTGACAAATACTAGTCTGCCCTTACTCCTCATTCTCTCCTTATCTGGTGTAGAACCTCTCAATGCCTGTTGTCTGGACAGAGCCTGGACTTTATCCATATTCTCCTGTATCAGGTCCCTTGGGTATCCCCTATAAGTGAATAATTTTCCTATTTTCATTAGCCTGTCACTTACTAAAGACTCAGATACAATTCTCCTAACCCTTAAAAGTTGGCTAAAGGGAAGAGATTTTAACAGAGAAGGAGGATGGGTGCTATCATATTGCAATAAATGATTGCAATCAATTTCTTTCTTACATAAATCCACTCATAGTTTACCTTCTTTTTTAAACAATGTAGTGTCCAAAAACTCAATCTTGCTTTCACTGTAATTCAATTTAAATTTAATAAATCTGGATGAATTGTTAAGTTCTGTCACGAATCCCAGCAGGGTCTCAATGTCGCCAACACAAATGCCAAAAATGTCATCAATATAGCGCCACCATTTGGCGCCATATTGAATGAATAAAGTATACTCATAAACAAAGCATTTTTCAAACACATTCATAAAAATGTTGGCATAATTGGGGGCGACATTGGGACACATAGCCATGCCTTGAACCTGTAAGTAATATTGGTCCTGAAATAGAATGGAATGGCTTCTTACAATTATATATAATAATTCAATTAGAAAAGTGCATTGCATTTCTGAAAATTTGCAACTAGATAGCAAAATAAGGTGAACAGCCCCTAGGCCACTATTATGACTGATAGATGTGTAAAGACTAACCACGTCTAAGGAATATAGAATATATTTATTGCCTTAAAGTAAAGCCCTCCAATTTAAAAAAAAAATATTCACTGGTATCTTTAATAAAAGACTGAGCCTGCTCAACAAAGGGATGCAGGGTCTTGTCCAAATATATGGCCATATTTGAAAAAATTGAGTCAGTACTTGCTACAATTGGACGACCCGTTAAAAAATCAATAATGTCCTTACACAATGCCCAAATCAATAATTAAGCAATGTCCTTCTGTATTTGGAACTTGGAGTCAAAATCACATATTAAATATATCTCTGAGTCTGACAGTTGGGACTATATATCCTCAACATAATAATCCTTGTCAAAGATAACAGTGGCTCCACCTTTGTCTGTCTGCTTCAGCACTATATTATGATTCTTTCTAAGGGATTGGACTGCCAGTCTGTCAAACTGAAAGAAGTTATTAGGGATACATTTCATATGTTGAATAGCCATTTTATGTTGTAAATTAGCTACAACTTTAAGAATCAGTTAGGTAGCCTGTACCCTACAGGTCTCAATCGTGAATTGGATTGGTCCCTATTTCAATGAAAGGTTAATGACATGATTACATTTTCGGGGGCATATTAGTGATGATGAAGGGGTGATGGTTTTACTTTTTTTGTGTATTTTGAATGCAATGTGTTACCTTGACCAGTAGAGGGTGTTTAAGACAAGATTATGTAATTGTGATGTAGTGTGCATTTGTTGAATTGTACACCTGTTGGGTATAAATAGTGGTGCAGGTATTACCCAAATTGTTTACATGACTAAGGGCTGAGTCCCGAAATGTGTTTTTTGGTTTCTCTGTACTCAATAAACCTACCCTTTAAGATTTGACAAGATTTGACAAGTGCTGCTGCTTTTTGTATTTCTTGGGTTGCCAATGGGCAATAACACCTTATCCATTAGCCTCTTAAATGTAACTAGGGCCCCATGTTCCACAAAAAGAAGCATTACAAAGTGGAAAAGACCAAATGGAGCAGAGAAATCAGTTTTCCTTGGAGTCTGGAGTAAAGGATATGGGCCTTGCTCAAGCATTCCAAAATACCATATTCCTAGATATAGGAATATAAGGTATGTATCAAATTTAGATCATATTGAGTTTTTAAAATGAATACAAAACCTAGTGGAACCATTTGGTTAAGAAACTAACATAATGAGGACTCATATATCACCTCAAGTTCAATCATATTTTCCCTTCTAATGGTACCACTTCCTTCATTGCTTCTAGAAATCAATAAAGCCTCTGTTTGACTGTTTGTAAACATGGTTAGGGCTCAACATGGGGGCAAGTAGATCTGTTTTCCTAGGAAGCTCAGAATACACATCACCAAATTTACACAACATATTAAGCTCATTCCTCTGTCCATTAAAAAAGCTCTCTTCAGGGCGTGTCCTAGCCGCAGCTGGGAGAAGTCGCAAGATGGTGAAGCTCCCACTATAAACTCTACATTTTAGCTCGTATCTCTTCCCTATCCAACTATATTCAAGCATAAATAGTTAACCTAGTAGAGGAAAAGTTAGGGAGTTGTTTGATACCACGGATTACCCTGTAACGATCAGCAGCAACATACTCTGAGGCTTCAAAGATCGACGGCTGCGGCCTTACATTTACTTTACATTCAGCTATCCCCCCCCCGCTTTGTTAACAGCGGGGTATAATAATCTCATGCTAGTGACTATCTTAATTCTCTTTCGACACCTTATGCTTAGACATGGAGGGGGATTTTCAGGTGCAGATGCAGCTGATGCTGGAGGGGCTGGAGCTACAGATGCTCCGCAACTTTATGGACTTACACCATACCCTGCAATCTGCTAGGAGTGAGAAGGATCACGAGTTAGCAGGAGCGACAGAAGCAATGGGAACCGCTACGCAACAGGAGATATCTAACCTAGATGGGCAAAACCGCTCACTAAACATTACTTGCGAGTCTCAGCCTGGTCTGGAAATGGAGGAACTAGTAGCCCCGCAGGAAGCCTTCTACACACAAGAACACGAACCGCTACTGACCGGACCCAGCACTCATTCCCTTACTACAGCGCACAGTGACTTTCAGAGTGGCGGCAGTCTAGAGAATTCAGAGACCGTTCGAGTCTTGAGCAACATGGAAACTGACTGTCCGCCTGGAGCCGCCTCCTTCACTCTTCTCTATCAGCCACAGAATGCCACCGGACTCTCTTTGGTCATCTCTCTGGATGGTGCGGCCGGCCTCCTTTATTGTTGAGTTTTCAGTCTAGCATATAGTAAAGGAATGTGTTATATTACAGATGGAAGGTGCTGACAAATCATAATAGATACTGCTGCTAGATATCTAGGATTATGTTCCCCTCTTTCATATTTATTGGATTGATATTCTAAGCTCCACACCAGAGTAACAGGGAGCCATATTACTTTGATGCAGATAACTATTATAACTTTGGCTAATGGTTCCCTCTTTAGACGCGAGGACTGGGGTCTTTACCCTACCCACTCCTAGTTTATAGGCACCCCATATCTTATATTTTAATATGTATTATTTAGGTCCTCAGCCACTATTAGCTCTCCTTTAGCATTATACATTATGTCTATAATTGACCTGTTATCATATCTGTACCCTGACCAATTTATGAATACATATATATACATATCCTAGGCATATACTACTCCTTCTATATGACTATATTCAGCTCCCCCTCCATGTTATAGTTTATTCACTAGCACAACTAGAAAACATTTTATCTTATCTTCCCCTCTTCTCCCTTATCTGAGTGGCTCTTGCCCACTGCTTTCCTTCCCTAATACCCCCCCAAAAGAAAAAGAGGTTCCAATTGAGTTTGTTTAGTCCTTTTATTAACATTATCCCTATTACAGTTACTTATTGTTATACAGAACGTCTGATTTAATGGAGAACTATGAAGTTTGCAAAATATATACGAACAATTCTTTATTATTACTCAATATAAATTGTTAGTACTCTTCCTCACTCTGATGTATTTTTATTTGCAAAACATACTGTAATCTCAAGATATTAATATCTTTTCCTGGGATGTTTCTTTATTTGTCCTTAATTGTTTACTTACAAACTGTGTGCTTCCCTTATAGCTGTATTGTTTAACAACCTCAATAAAAAAAAAAAAAAAAAAAAAAGCTCTCTTCTAAAGGTATCTGGCTACTTGCCTTGACCTCAATCACTTGGGGCCCTTACCCTAAATCTGCATGATCTGGGAAAATTAATAAACTTTCCTGAGCTCTCCAGGGCGTAAGCAATTTAACCTGGTAAATTTGGGGGTCCCTTCCCTTTCACTGGTTGATAGATTTCATAGTTCATAGGGCATACTTTATGTAACATCTTGTAGGACCCCTGCCTAGCCTTGTTTTGGCTCCACACTTGGCAACAAAAGCAGAACGCTGTCACCAGGATGAAACTGCTTCAACCATGCTCCGTTATTGTATTGTTGCACCTGTATCAAGCATGTTGAACATTTTTCTCTGTCAGCACTTCATTAATTTAAGGACATAACTGACCACATTATCTAACCAGAGTAATTTCCTTTATCAAATCCAGAATACCCTTGATTGTCTCCCATAAAGTAATTCAGAAGGGGAAACCCAGTAGATGACTGGGGAACCTTTCTAACTGCAAACAGTAGTGGAGGGAACAGCTTATCCCAATAATAAATATTAGTGGACATACATTTTTTAACATTGATTTCAATGTTTGACTAAACTTTTCCTCTAGGCCATCCGTTTGAGGATGTTAAAACTGATGTCCTAATGGTTTTCATTTTTAAGAGTTCACATACAGTACTTCTTTCATTAGATGTGACAGAAAGTAGGTGGCCTGGTATGTGAGCATTTCTCTTGAAACAACTTCACTAACCCTGAGACTATCACCTTAGATGAGGTAGATCTAAAAGTAATGACCTCAAGGTATCTGGTAGCATAATCAACAATAACAAGCAAATATTGATACCCAGGGGCACTTTTTTTTCCAGAGGACCAATGAATCAACTGTTATCCTTTTAAATGGCATCCCATCTATAAGGCAAGGAACTAATGTAGTTTTTTTGTGTACCCCTAAGTGAAACTAACTGGCAATCAGGGCAAGAAACACAGGCATGTTCAGCTTTTATTTTGAACTCCTGGCCAGTAGAAGTGAGCCAGCAACTGAGACAAGGTTTTATCTCTGCTAAATGACCCGATAGAAGAACAGAATGACCCATTTATAGTAGATCTCTTCTACATGAAATAGGCACCAAAGATTGGTGGTGAATTTAACCTGTATCTTTGAATTTAGACACCTGATATTTACCCTGGAGTTTAAAATAGTTATTTCTTGTTGTGGGTTGACTACTTTCTCTTCTACCATGGACACAATCTTATAAGCTCTTTTAAGGGAGATATCTCTTTACAAACCTATAAAATCAGACAACCATGTGATTAGCTCCTGGTCCAAATCAGGTAGTTCCCTTCTGATGGCTCAATCTGCATGTCATTAACAGTTTCTTCTACAATTAACACAACAAGCTTTCCTCACAAATGCTAATCAAATTCAGACAAGTAATAAAACTATTCTGGCACCTTACGGCAATCTGGCTCAGAACCACTTAAAATTAGAATAATACTATAATAGTCACATAGAATATATATCAATAGTATAAGTAACAATTTTTTTTTACAAGTTTTATAAAAGCATCCTAAGACACCGGTGTCAATCTCGTAAAAAAAGCATACTATATAATGCATCAGTAAAAATATATTGACACAAACTGCTAAAATTAGCGTTGCAATCTTATATCATTCTATATTGTTCAAATTGGATATCCAATAGCCATAGGAGCTATTTGTCGTCCTTGAATAACAAAACACCAGGTACAAACTCATCAGTCAATACACCACTCAGCCCAAAAAGAACTTCACTGTCAAGCGATACCTCTAAACTAATTGTTAGTGACAGACAGTACCTGGAACTCCGTTTGGATATCAGATCGGCCAACAGGTAATGGACTATCTCACCCACTCCTCTCACAGCATCTCCGCTGTTATGGTTCACTGATGTGCCATCAGCTGTTCAAACCTTGTGGGCAATTTTAGCATATATTGTAAGTCCTTGAAGCAAGTGCATGCACTGTTTTTGAAATCGGTCTTAATCATTTCTTCATAGACTTGCCAGTTCTCCTACCACTTCATTGCCTTATATGTCCTCGCGGTCCTGGGAGTTCTTCTTCCTAAGACTAGTTAGTTTAATGACTGCAATAAGTTTTGCTAAAATAAAAGTCTGTGTTTCGACTAATGAAAGCCTTCCAGCCCCTCCTCCTATTTATAGGCCATTCAAATTATTAACCTTTTCACATCTAGATTGGCACTCTTGTGCAATATATTTTAGTTCAACCATAACTTCCATCATGATCCTATATTGGGTATATTATTTTTCAAAAGGTGTATCAACTTTATACTATGGGGCATATTTATCAAGCTCTGTATGGAGCTTGAGCCAGTGTTTCTGGGGAGCCTTCAGGCTCACCAGAAACACAAGTTATGAAGCAGCGGTCTAAAGACCGCTGCTCCATAACCTGTCCGCCTGCTCTGAGGTGGCAGACAGACATTACCGGAAATCAACCCGATCCAATACGATTGGGTTGATTGACACCCCCTGCTAGCGGCCGATTGGCCACAAATCTGCAGGGGCCGGCGTGGCACCAGCAGTTCACAAAAACCGCTGGTGCAATGATAAATGCCGACAGCGTATACTGTCTGCATTTATCGATCTACAGAGGACATGATCCGCAATATCGGATCATGTCCTCTCGCATTTTCTTAAATAGGCCCCTATGTGTTTTTCGTTCTGTATATAACTATATATTGTATAGTCTGTAAAATCATTCCTATGTGTCAATAAATTCACATGTATACAGTTGTTACTTAAAGGGACACTGAACACATATTTTTTCTTTTGTGATTCAGATAGAGCACGCAATTATAAGCAACTTTCTAATTTACTCCTATTATCAAATTGTCTTCATTCTTTTGGTATCTTTATTTGAAATGCAAAAATGTAAGTTTAGATGCCGGCCCATTGTTGGTGAACAACCTGGGTTGTTCTTGCTGATTGGTGGATAAATTCATCCACCAATAAAAAAGTGCTGTCCAGAGTACTGAAACAAAAAAAAGCTTAGATGCCTTCTTTTTAAATAAAGATAGCAAAAGAACGAAAAAAAATTTGATAATTGGAGTAAATTAGAAAGTTGCTTAAAATTGCATGCTCTATCTGAATCACAAAAGAAAATATTTGGGTTGAGTGTCCCTTTAACAATGTAATAAATACCTCAATAGTCTTATTTGGAGATACAATTTTTGTAACAATATTACAGACACAATTGCAATAAAACCAACTTATTAAAATAAACAATCCATTTACAATCACAGGTGACAAATTCCCCAACGAACATTACCTAATCCGTACAATAATTTCTTGTTTGCTAGTTCACATTTATTAAATTGCTACTTGCAAATTGACTACTATAAATAAAGGTGATCTTATTCAGGAACCTAATATTCCATATAATAAATTCAGAATAAATTAACACCTTATAAGGTCAATGTACACAAATGCTACCTTTGCTCTTACATTACCCTTTTCATATTACTTTTTAGGTCTAATATGGGTGTGAAATATATTAGATCCCATAAAAGGATAAATATCTCCAATATTAACACACTGGGAAGAGCACATCTGATCAGCCCCCTTACTTGCTTACTCCACTACTATTTCAAAGCATCGCCAGTCATACCCAAGTATGAAGGGGTAGGGAAGTATTGGTGCCACCCCCCCAAACTTATGCATATTATATCACCATGGATATATTCAATATTTACTCTCTCCTTAGCATCAACAGTACTGTTTTCCAGAATGACATACCAAGTCTGCTTAAAACTGTCATTTACTAAGGCTAGTACTTCCTGACTCATTTATTTGTGTATGTGTGACAAACATAGTCAACATTAGGCATATACATTCAGATCATTTGTGATGATCCAAATGCAGAAGAAGGTGGCCATTCATGGCATTTAAAGGGATAGGACAATCAATATTAAATGTGTATGATTCATATAGAGCATTTCATTTTATAATACTTTTAAATTCACTATTATTTTCAAATGTTCTTTGTTCTCTAGGTAGCCCTTGTTTAAAAAGAATATGCACATATCCTACACTAGTGGGAGCTAGCTGCTGATTGATGCCTGTACATATTTGTCTCTTGTGATTGATTAACTTGATGTGTTCAGTTAGCTGCCAGTAGTGCAATGGTGTTCCTTCAGCAAAGGATAACAAGAGAATGAAGCTAATTTTATAATAAAAGTAAATTGTAAATTTGTTTAAAATGATATGTTTTATCCAAATCTATTTTTTTTCTAATTTTATTATTATGTATTTTACCTGCTTAGATTTTATGGGTTACCAATCTGGAAAGGAGTAGCAAAATTAATATATGGTTTTATTATGATGTCTTGGTTAGTAGAATAACTGTGTTTACTCAAGGGTTAACCCAGGGTGGAGGTTTAATAAGTGGATGCACAGACTTTACAGTTTATATAGCTGGATGTAACATTAATGATGGGAGGCATGATTAAGGATATGTAAGTCGGAAATATTGTCATTTATTTTTACCTTCTTTAAATAAAGAAAATACTTTTTTAAACATATATTAGTGCTGCTGCATTTACAGTGACTGTAATATTCTATGACCAGTGTTTGACCAGCAATTCAGTAAGGAAAATAGGCATATAACATGCTCAGCACCATGAGGTACTTTATTTTTGTGTAATCCAGGCAATCTGGGCAGGTTAGCAGCTCCCCAACTATCTCTCACTCAGGGCAAATTTGAACACCCCTGTCATCTTCAGCCAATTGTGCATGTTGAAGTGATGCTTGTGGATGAAACTAATTTTATTAAGCTCCTGACATACACCAATCTCTGTAGTGAGTGATGCAACAGATAATTGGTGATTTTATTATGCTCTACAAGCTTCAGCACTTAACAGTCCTCACTCTGTGAGTCTGTGTGGTCTACCACTGTGTAGCTGCACTGTTGTTGCACAAGGCATCTCTACTTCAGAATAATAAATCTTGCAGTTGACCGAAGATCCTAGTAGGGCACAAATTTAATTTCAACTGACTTAAGGCAAAGGTGGTATCCTATGACATTGAAATGTTTAATGTTCCCTAGCTCTTTAATATGACCCACTGAACTGCCAATGTTTTCATATTAATATTTCAAGGCTATCAGATGGATTATATGCACCTGCTAGCAATGAGTGTGTCTAAAATACCTTAACTTAACAATTAATACTTTTGGCCATATCATGTATAATAATCGATATTGATCGGAAAAAAAATATTGTAGCAGCACTCCAATTTTTAAAAGTTGATAATCAGCTCCATTGACAATGACAAAAATAAACAAAGTTTTTGATGACAAACTTTTGATGAGCTTTTATGAATTGGAGTACTGCTGCAATATTTATTGTTTACTGCAATTGGGGACTTTGGTGCAGAGCTTTACCCAATATTATTACAACATACAGTGGTACTGAACAAACTGGAACATCCGTAAAAAAAATATATATATTCTATGAATAATTAGCCCAACATCATAAAGGATTGGCATAATATTCTAAAAAATTGAAGAATAAAATAGTGTTATATTATCTCTAAGACACAATGCCCTTCACTAATATTGGCACCTTTGGTTAATATGAGTAAAGAAGGCTGTGAAAAATTGTCCTTATTGTTTAACTTTTTGATCTTTTGTTGAAAAAAATACAATAAAATACTCTGCTCTCATGGATATCAAAAAATTGCTAACACAACACAGGTTTGTCCCCCCCCCCCCAAAAAAAAAACAAAAAACAAAAAACAATCTTTGTTAAATATATGTGTGGCACAATTATTGGCACACTTTTAGTCAACACTTTGTGCTACCTCCCTTTGCCAAGATAACAGCTCTTAGTCTTCTTCTATAATGTCTGATGAGGTTGGAGAATACATGGCAAGGGATCGTAGACTATTCCTTTATACAGAATCTCTCCAGATCCTTCAAATCCTTCAATGCTCATGGACCCTTTTCTATGAGGGTCAAGCCAGGGGACTGGGATGGCCATGGTAGGACCTTGAATTCGTGGTCAGTTAACCATTTTGGGTTAATTTTGATGTATGTTTTGGATCATTGTCCTATTGGAAGATCCAACCACGGTCTATTTCAACCTTCCTGGCAGAGGCAGTCAGGTGTTCATTTAGTATCTGTTGATATTTGAGTCTATGATGCCATGTATCCAAGCAAAATGTCCAGGTCCTCTGGCAGAAAAATAGCTCCAAAACATTAAAGTGCCACCACCATATTTAACCGAGGGCATGAGGTACTTTTCCATATGGCTACCTCCCTGTGTGCGCCAAACCCACCTCTGGTTTTAACTGCCAAAAAGCTCTATTTTGGTTTCATGTGACCATAGAACATGATCACATTTAAAGTTCCAGTAGTGTCTGGCAAACTGAAGATGCCTGAGTTTGTGTTTGGACGAGAGTAGAGAACTAACTTCTGCAATTCCCCAGCTGTGATACTTGGAGATATTTTGGCCTCTCCAACGATCCTCTTCACAGTCTGTTGAGACCATATAGACACACCTCTTTTTTTTCAGGTTGATTCATAACATTTCCAGTTGACTGAAACTTCATAATTATTGCCCTAATGGTGGAAATGAGCATGTTCCATGCTTTTGCCACTTCCCATTTTGTGAAGCTCAAAAACCTTTTGCCACACATCACAGCTATATTTATTGGTCTCACCCATTGTGATGAATGACTAAAGGAATTTGGCTTTATGTGTTACCTCATATTTATACTCCTGTGAAACAGGAAGTCATGGTTGAACAATTTCCTGTTCCTAGTCACAAAGTTGTACTAAAAAAAATGTAAAATATACTTCAAATATATTTTTGTCATATGAATTCCTAGGGGTGCCAATAATTGGGCCACACATATATTTAACAAAGATTATTATTTTTTTGATAAACTTGTGTTGTGTTTGCAATTGCTTGATATCCATGAGAGAAGAGTATTTTTTTGTGTATTTTTTAAACAAAAGATCAAAAGGTTAAACAATAAAGACCATTTTTAAGACTCCACTTGATTTTTTCTTAAATCAGCAGCTTGCATGTATGGCAGCCATTCCATTCCAGTGTCTGTTGAATTCCAACACATGCACACCTCATTCTACTTAATGAGGTATTTATTAGGGGATCACCTGAAGCAAATCTTATTTAATTAGGAAAAGTATAAAAACAACTGCTGTGGTCATCACTATCATCTTGCAATAGGACCAGCTGGATGGCAAAAACAGTGCTAGTAGTACCTCAAAAGTAATTGGAATTAAAAAAAAAACTATTTACCATGCAAAAAGAGTTGAAAAGTTTTGAGTGAAGAAAAGAATGGTTAAATTCTGACTTTACTGGCAGAGGGATACAATGAGCATCGGGTTAATTCCATCCTTAATATTTCAAAGATGGTGGATCATAAGAACAAGGTCAAGCAACAGACATTGGGGACAATAAAAAAGTATAGGTCCACAGCACTGTATTTGCAAAGATTTATTGGAGAATACAGACAGGAAAAAATGTGACGTTTCAGGCTCACACACCCTTAATCATGCAAGGTTGCTTAGCACACCTGTGTTACCTTTAAATATTTGCTCTACCAATCAGCACTCACCAAACATTAACCATTTACTAAACAAATGTGTACTAAACTCTATACCATCACCTAGTGGACACATATATAATTAAACATCATATGTTAAAAACATTTTTACTTGAAATCCAAAACATCATTCATAATATATACAAGAAGCAGCATACTTAAATACCTGTTCATAAACAGAATGCAAAAATGTTTAAGTATGAATATAAACATTTTTAAGGACTAATTTCAAATGGGAAATTAACAAACTAAAAAGTAAAGAACTATTTTAATTCAGAGATCCACTTCTATTTAAACAAGATTAAAGGACCTAACTCAGCTTATAAAAAATTCAGGCCTTTCGGATAAATGGAATCTAATCTATGTATCCAAAATGCTTCCTCTCGCTTAAGGTGCCTTTCTCTGTCAGCCCCTGCTCTTAAAGGGCCAACATGGTTAATGACTTGCCAGCATAGCTGGCTAATCTGATGTCCATGTTCTAAAAAATGACATACAACCGGGGCCTGCTTGTCACTCTTCCTGATATTGAATTTGTGCTGATTAAGGCGTTCTCTCACCTTGCGTGTCATTTCACCTATATAGATTTTCGCACATGGGCATTTGATAAAAAAAAAAAAAAACACATATGTGGATTTAGAAGTGTAAATAGATTGAATACTTCTTTTTTGGCCATTCATGGGTGTACAAAAAAAATCTACCTTTAATTACAGTTCATGCATCCTAAACATGGAAAGTTACCAAATCAATGTAAGCATACACATGTATCACAGCTGAGGTGCTTGGCTTCAGAAGCATACACAGGTATCACAGCTGAGGTGCTTGGTCTCAGAAGCAAGGTAAGCATAAACAGGTATCACAGCAGAGGTGCTTGGCTAAAAGCAGCAAGGTAAGCATATACAGGTATCACAGCTAAGGTGCTTGGCTTCAGCAACAAGGTAAGCATACACAGGTATCACAGCTGAGGTGCTTTGTCTCAGAAGCAAAATAAGCATACAGTCTCAGAAGCAATGTAAGCATACACAGGTATCACATCAGAGGTGATTGGCTTCAGCAGCAAGGTAAGCATACACAGGTACCAAGCTGAGGTGCTTGGTCTTAGAAACAAAGTAACCATACAATCTCAGAAGCAATGTAATCATACACAGGTTTCATAGCACAGGTGATTGGCTTCAGCAGGAAGGTGAGCATATACAGGTATCACAGCTGAGGTGCTTGGTCTCAGAAGCAAGGTAAGCATACACAAGTATTACAGCAAAGGTGCTTGGCTTCAGCAGCAAGGCAAGCATACACAGGTATCACAGCACAGGTGCTTTGTCTCAGTTGAAAGGTAAGCATACATAGGTATCACAGCAGAGGTGCTTTGTCTCAGCAGCAAGGTAAGCATACACAGGTATCACAGCAGAGGTACTTAGCTTCAGGAACATGGAAAGTATGCACAGGTATGCAGGAGCAAGAACCAGAGAAGTATGCTCTGTATAGGCAATAACTCAGTAGGGAGTGAAGGGCTGTGTGCACTTTATAGCAACTCCCACACCTAGAGTCCTCTAGGTGGGAGCTCCTGTAATAATCAACAGGATGGCTGTTTAAATCATAGGAAGGTGCTGCCACACTGTCATGGTTTTTTCTCTATTTGTTTGACATGTGCTGCTTGCAGCCATTTTACTCACCTTTCTTGCTGACTCTGGTGCATGCTGTGTGATGCTGCTCATTTCCTGCACTTCCTTTTATGGCCAGACTGGTGTAAATTATCCGTGTGAGACAGGATGCAGTCTCAGAATTGTGATGTCATCACTTATTATTTAAAGGGCCTCTGTTCAGTATGCTTTGCCCTTGCGTTGTCTCAGACCTGTTTGTGAGAGCTCCTGTGTATTACCTGGCTGTCTGACGTCCCTCCTGGTTCCTGATCCCTGGCTGGTTCCTGACTCTGCTGTTCTCCTTGTTCCTGATTCCGGCTCGTCTAACTACTCGCTTTGGATCCTGACTCGGCTTGTCTGACTATTCGCTTTAACTCCTGACTCGGCTCATCTGACTACCAGCTCTGGTTTTGATTCCTGGCTTGTTATTTGACTTGTGGACTTTTTATTATTTTTTGTTATTAATAAAGGTGTGATTATTTTTGCACTTCTCGTCTCAGTCTGATTCCTGGCATCCTGACACACACGTGACTAGGGAGTTGCAGCATAACACTTTCAAACTGACATGGGAAGTTAAGAAGGGGTCCTTCCAGGTAAGGTTCCTGACAGCCTGTAAGTCGCAGTCTTATCTGCCTTTGGTTTGCTTTTTGTGTTCTAAAATACACATAATAGTCTATATTTATTTACAACAAATATTACCTTTCTGATTACAGTCTGTACGATCTTTCTGAGGGTACTATGTATACAAAAGTATTAATAATGAAATAAAACTACCTTAAGTTACATGTATAAGCTATATTATGAAATGTAAATATTTCCTAAATGACAAAGATATTGTTGTTTACATTTGGTCCCATCCCTTCCCCAAACTGTCCCATTTTGCAGATGCAAATATTCTAAAATCCAAACCTTTTCATATATATATATATATATATATATATATATATATATATATATATATATATATATATATATATATATATACACACACACATACATACACACGCAAAAGTGTTCACAATGTGTATGAATATATATGTAAATATATATGAACCATGCAAGTTCAAGTACTGATTAAAGGGACATGAAACCCAAAAAATGAATTTCATGGTTCAGACAGAGAAAACTATTTTATACAACTTTTCAATTTACTTCCATTCCATTATCTAATTTGCTTCATTCCCCTGGTATCCTTTGTTGAAGAAACAGCAATGCCAATAACATGAAGCATATATATGCAGCCACCAATCAGCAAAGGATACCAAGAAAACAAAACAAATTACATAACATAAGTAAATTGGAAAGTTGTTTAAAATTGCATGCTCTATCAGAGTCATGAAAGAAAATAAATTGGGTTTCATGTCCCTTTAAGGACTGTTGATACTAGTTAATAGCCAACCTTGTAAATATCTCTGGTATTCCTTGATGTTTGATGTTTTGAGAAAGGAGGGAGGAATAATAATAATTGTTAAAATATAACCTAAAAGCATATAATATAGATAAAAAATAAATAACAGCTTTCAGTTAGACTTTCATACTTTTGTTTTTGTGTCCATTTTATTTTATAGTCAGCAATTATTTATAAGATAAACTTTTTTGAATCTACTTCAAACTTTTGCAGTAAATTTTGGATCGATTTACCGACATTGGGCTAGATTACCCATATAAACACATACATATATATGTATATATTCATATACATATAAATTTAATAAGGGATTAAATGCTTACCGGATCCTTCTTCACAGAGGAGAGAATTTATCATAACTTAATTTAAATAACTATGTACATGTGCATGTAGTGCGAAATAACGACAGACAAGCTTTTATGGGAAAATTTTGTGACCGTCACAGGCCATAAAATTTTATTAACCTAACAAACTAGATAGAACTGATAGAACTGAAAAATATGGCGGCATAGAGACCAGCTAACCCAGAACAGCAAGGAGATCACCGGCCCAACGGGAACAGCAGCAGAGGGGTCTCTGCCCTAAGGAGATGACGCTGAGGGGTTGCAGAGATCACGTGACCATCCCTCAAAAGGGAGGAAGGAGGGTTACCGTCACGTGCACGTGAGGGCCTACCGCTCCTCCCCGGAAGTCTGGTCATCACTCACCCCTAGCGACCTTCTCCTGCGCAACAGGACCGAGGATCTCCCGCCGCCAGGGTGAAAGAAGATCTTCCACCTAAGATAAGGATTCCCTGTTACCAAGCCGTGTAAACCGCATAACAGGGAGAGGAGATCCATATCCTACAGTAATGGCTTATTGGACCTAGGGTGAGTAGCCATAGCCCTGCCATTAAGGTGCCGTCAATATACAACAATCATTAACAAAAGGGGAAGGGAGGGAGGGCAAAACTGCTTCAGCCAGGATCCGGAGAAGAAGAGGAAGTTGCAAGGGGGAAACTCAGCTTATCTACAGGTAAGGAGGGGCCTACCCTGAATTGCAACAATGTTGCACCCAGCACCATCCCTCTCTCTTCTAACCCACTCTCCTACAGCCTTAACCCTTAGACTGCTCCAGGCTTATACTAAGCCCTACACTGCATTAAGGGATTAAATGCTTACCGGATCCTTCTTCACAGAGGAGAGAATTTATCATAACTTAATTTAAATAACTATGTACATGTGCATGTAGTGCGAAATAACGACAGACAAGCTTTTATGGGAAAATTTTTTGACCGTCACAGGCCATAAAATTTTATTAACCTAACAAACTAGATAGAACTGATAGAACTGAAAAATATGGCGGCATAGAGACCAGCTAACCCAGAACAGCAAGGAGATCACCGGCCCAACGGGAACAGCAGCAGAGGGGTCTCTGCCCTAAGGAGATGACGCTGAGGGGTTGCAGAGATCACATGACCATCCCTCAAAAGGGAGGAAGGAGGGTTACCGTCACGTGCACGTGAGGGCCTACCGCTCCTCCCCGGAAGTCTGGTCATCACTCACCCCTAGCGACCTTCTCCTGCGCAACAGGACCGAGGATCTCCCGCCACAAGGAAGCATTTTAATGGTACCCTTGCCGCCAACCCACAACCCGATTTACAGGAGGGGTGCCAGAGCTCTTTGAATGTCCCCTATAAACAAATCAAGCCCCACATCAGAAAGGTGAACTTTATCCCTTCTATAAAGCTCGGTTCTATCAGCCGAAATGGCTTCGTGCTGTACCATGAAGCCACCTGACCCAGTGACGGTTTTAGCCAATGACGCATTGATCTTCTTCCTAACCCGGTATGCCGCCGTATGGGCAGACATATGCCTCCAATGGAGACGGGGAATTATATGGGACCACCCTATCATGACCCCCGGGATGCGTACTCTTAGCCACCCAATGTCTGCCTGCATAACTTTGATCAACTGTAGAACTGGTATGGCCCCCACATCGTTACCCCCTAGGTGAAGAATAAGAATGTGAGGCTTACCCCAGCGTACTAGGGCCTCAGATATGGTTCCTGCTAATTGGGGCCAGCACATACCCCTATCACCCAACCACCTAATGGATGCCTTGTTGGAAGGGAATCCTAGGGATTGGCCAATTGGGAGGGACGCACAGCGTAGGGAGGCCCAGTGGACAAAGGAGTGGCCCACAATCCAGATTCTTTTCACTCCAGGGGTAGTGCCTGTGGAGACAAACATTTTAGTAATCTGAATTAACATTTAAACATTAAACAATTGGACGGACATAGGTTCTGAAACAATTGGAGCGCCAACGCCCAATACGTTTTATGTCCTCGCTCAAGGACCCTGCTTGCGCTGCGTTAGTCGCTGCCCCTATGCGAAAAGAGTGCGGGGCCAGTCTGCTAGCGTCCATCCCCGCCTGGACTGCCGCCAACTTCAGAACCCTACCGAACTGAAATTTTGAAAGGGATCTGCCGTCCACGTGGACCAGAAATTGTCCCGGGACAGGCGGCCTTTGAGCCAAATAGAGTTTAACGCAGTTAACTGGGCAGCATGCGCTGTTTACCTGAGGGTGAACGGGGATCCAGGTTCCCTTTCCCTCCTGATCTGTTTTTGATCGCGGAAGGAAAAGAAGTAAGGAATCAGGGGCCGCTCTAATATGCTGTAGTTGGATACCCGCCCCCGACGCCTGCTTGGAGGGTGCTACTACCTCGCTAACTCTAAGAGCGGCGGCAAAGGCCAGATTAAACGCAGTTTTGAAGAGTAGAGCTTCAAAATCTGATATACAGACCTCGTCGAGCGCCAGGAGCAATCGCTCCAGGCGCTCGCGGGTGATGGGTTCGCGCGTGTCTATTTTTCTTTGCTGCGATCTGCCCCAACCCTTGACCACCTGTCTGATAAAAAAGGAATTGGTTGGGTCTGGAATGGATAACGCCCTATAGAAAAATGAGAGGGCGGCCAATTTGGATTGTATTGCCCCCTGACGGACCCCAGAAGTATGCAAACTCACCAGCCAATCATGTAATGTGTCCCGAGACCCCTGAGCAGCATCGGCTCCCCTGGACGCACAGAAATTGTCCCATTCGGACCACATGCGGGCATAGGCGTGCCAAGTGGATGGTGCCAATGAGGAGCGAACCAAAGGAAGCAAGGCTATCCAGGAAGGACGAGCTGCCAAAGGAAATCAGGACAGCGTAAACCTACGGCTGCAGCTTTGGGGGCTAACTGGCGAAATGTCACCCATTCAAATCGTGACAGGGCGTCAGCTACTATATTGTTAACGCCCGGGACATGACGGCCTGGAACTGGATGTTAAGGTCCAGACAGCGCAACACCAGGTGGCGCAGCAAAGTAATAACCTTTGCTGAGGTGGCTGACAAGTTATTGATCGCAAAAACCACACTGATGTTGTCCGTCCAGAACACAACAGTCCCGTTCGCTAATTTTTCACCCCACAGCTTGACCGCCAAGACCACGGGGAATAGCTCCAGGAGAGTTAGGTTGCGAGTAAGGCCAGCTGGGGCCCAGGACTTTGGCCAGGGCTCTGCTCTCCACTATCCGTGGAAATAGGCCCCGTAGCCGTGCGATCCAGCTGCGTCAGTGAAAAGGTGCAGTAACTGGCTTGACATGGGAAGGGTACGCCAGACCCGTATCCCGTTAAACCGCGTGAGAAATTTTTCCCAGACTACCAGGTCAGCTAGCAGATCACTCCCTAGGGTTATTTTTGACTTCGGGTTCGACCTACCACTAAGCTGTCTTTCCAGTCTACGGTTAAAAACTCGACCCATGGGGATAACTCTGCATGCGAAATTAAGCAAACCTAACAGAGATTGCAACTGTTTCAGGTAAATGACTGAGTTAGAGACTGCCGCTCTGACCGCCTCAAGCATGCCCTGAACTTTATCAGGTGGCAACCTACAGAGCCTAGCCTGGGTATCGATTTCGATTCCCAGGAAAACTAAACAAGACGTGGGGCCTTGCGTTTTGTCCTCCGCCAGGGGCACCCCAAAATGTCTCATGACGCTGCACATTATGTTCATTGAGGATAAACATTCATCTGAGCCTGCTCTCCCCACAATGAGGAAATCGTCCAGGTAGTGTGCTATGGAATCGCTGCCCACTTCTGAAGCTACGACCCAATGAAGGAAACTGCTAAATGCTTCAAACAAAGCGCATGACAAAGAGCAGCCCATGGGCAGGCAGCGATCCACATAGTACGCACCTGCAAACTTACAACCCATGAGATTGAAAACTGAAGGGTGGAGTGGAAGAAGCCTAAATGCTGATTCAATATCTAGTTTCGCCAATAGAGCACCTGGACCCGCCCTCCTGACCAGGTCTAGCGCGCTATCAAAGGATTGATAGCGCACTGAGCTGAGTTGTGGGTCAATGGCATCGTTGACTGAGCTACCTTTTGGGTATGACGGGTGCTGAATGAGGCGAAACTTCCCTGGATCTTTCTTAGGAACCACCCCCAGCGGGGAAATGACCAAATCAGATAAAGGTGGGGCAGAAAAGGGGCCAGCCATGCGTCCTAAAGCCACTTCTTTATTAATTTTATCCCTCACTACCTCAGGGTGTTGGTATGCCGAAATAAGGTTCCTATTAAATTTCTTACCCCTAATGTGCCTGACTGTGGGAATATGGAAACCAAATGAAAAACCCTCCCATAACATACGAGCCGCAGCCTGGTCTGGGTAAGCCCACAACCAAGGAGCCATCGCATGTACCTTAACTGGCGTTTCCGCCTTTCTGGCCCAAGCTGAAGGGGGCTTATTGGCAGTGGCATTGTCACTGCCAGGGTGTGGACCGGAGCAGTACCTGCAGACGTGTCTGAAGGCACAAGCGCTACCCTTGTCACATTTTTTATCCTGGAAGGGCCAGCAAGTTCCCCCCCTTTTCCTGCTTCTATTGTTGCGAAAGGACTGCTGCGCTGATTGCTGAGATGAGGTTACAGCAGCGGGTGCGCCCCCCTTGGGGTCCATCCGCTGCCACAACTGGTTGTCAGTAGAGTCAAAAGTTAAGGTAGGATTTCCTGCCATTTTCCTTCTGAACTCAGCATCATATTCCCTCCAGACACCTTCACTGTGATTACGCTGAATCCAGTGAATAGTGTCCGTGTATTTTAGGATCGCCAAACTCTGTGAGGGGTACTTCTCTATATAGCAGGAGGAAAAAACTCTGAAGCACTGGAGCCACTCGTCAAAAGTGTCTGGTCGTTTAAATTTTTTAGGCCCTGTTCCCTCATTGCTCCTCTCCCTTTGCCTATACGCCTCCACCGAAAGGTCAAATATATTAACATATTTTCCACGGTGGATCCTACTGACCACTTTTTTGCGTAGGTGTCTGTGTAATGAGTAGATTTTGACTGAGCTTGCATCCCCATAAAGGGCTGCTCGCCTTTCTGAGATGGCCCTGGTAGGAAGTGGTTCAGCTGTCATCTCTGTAGAGGTAGCTGGGGGTTGCGGGGCGGTGTTACTAGCGCTATCCTGCTTATTATCTGGCGCGACCCCTCTCTTTAAAATTTTCTTAATCATTCTGAACATTTTCTTCTGACCTGACCCCTGTAAACCCAAGGAAGAGTCAGTCTCAGACCCTGAGTCAGAAGAGGATGAGTCAGAGGAAGAATGGTCATCGTGTGTAAATAAAGCATTCTCACCGTGACTAATGGCAGGAGGTCCCTGACCCATGCTGGTAACGGGCTGGCCTGCTTGCTGGTTTTGGAGGGCGACTCCTGATGACCCTTGCTGTGCAGTGGAAGTGATGGCTGCAGCTCCAGCTGGAATGCTGCCTGCTACTCCTGCATTAGCCCCGCTCATGACTGTGGCAGTGGTGCTTCATTCTTTTGCTGCACTTTGTGATCCAATTGCTCCCTGCAAAAGAGATAAAATTTGGCAAGCACTTTGCCCAATGGATGTGTGTGGATTATCAGTAGCAAGAGGTGGATGAGCTGTGTGAAGCATGTTTGCAACCTGAGTATTATTCGCAGTCATCACCATGGGTGTATGAAATCCCTGACTCACTGAATGCCCATTCGCAGCTGCTTGTGCATTCACATCCTGCTGGCCTACACTAGGGGTATGGATAGCGTGGCTTATTGATTGTGCATGGCTTAATGATTGCGCATGCGCGCCCTGCGTGACTGCAATGGGGGAGTGGAGTCCCTGACCAAGAGCTTGTACGCCATGCATGCCTGTCATAATGGGATGCTGTCCCTGGGCTAAAGCTTGCACACTTGCACTATGCATGCCAACCAGTGGAGTATTATGTCCCTGAACTGCTGCTTGTACGTTCACACCATGCAAAACTGCATTCACACCAATGGAGGATGGTAAATGATATTCAATGCCCTGATTCACATGCACACTGTGATCGTTGCCCCGATTCACATGCAGACTACTATCAGACATTTGTGTGTTAATGCCAATATCCTGCGGCTGAGCGGCCGCTTGAATTAAACCACTGTCAGCCCTGTGTTGGTTAACAATATCGGGAGCGGCCTGCTGAATGGCCGATTGACCCGTTATAGCATTTTTGTTATCTCCCATTTGCAAAAACTGTAATGGCCTCATTACCCTGGAAGGGTTAACACTGCGTGCCCCCCTACCCCTATTACTGGCTATCTGCCTGGTACTACCTCTTATGATGGAGCGACCCCTTTGAGGCCCCTGAGGATTAACGTTCCGATGTGCTGGCCACTTGCGCTGATTGCTTGTGCTGCTAAGGCCCCTCCGACCCCCCACTGATAACCCGCCAACGGCCAAGGACGACTCTCGGTGCTCACCTGCATGTGGCGTTGCCCCGGGAGCCGATGTCCTTGCGACCGCGCAGGAGTCTGCCAAACCGGAAGTGCCGCTGGCCGCTTCCGGTGACGTCACTGACATGGCGTTTTCACCGGAAGTCGGCCCCGGACCACGCGTCTGGCGAAGGAGACCGCTAGGCCCTGGAGACTCAAGTATAGGCCCTGGTGTAGTATGGGCCTCAGGAATAGCGCGCCTTGGGGGAAGTTGATCGGGTGTGGCGGGTTGAGGGGCAGCTACATAGGCCATGTCCCGGCCGGGCAGGGGACCGCGTGCTGCCACGTGTGGTGCCGCAATGAGAGGTGTCAAAAGGCGAGGCCTGCTGGGGGTAGCTAAAGGCTGCTCCGGGTCCTGACTAGAAGGATCAGGAGGGGGAACAATCAATGTCATGCTGGTCCCTGGGGAGGATGCAGCCATAGCAGATATTATGCTTTTTAACAGGTCAGAAACTGCTGACATAGCAGCAGGGGGTACAGAGCTAATAAATGAGGCCTGAACACTATCGAGGGATAAATTAGCTTGCTGGGACTGCAATGCTTGAGATCTGGGGGTTTCCTGAGCTAGCTCAATATTAATAGGTCCCTGCTCTTCCACATTATGAACCTGGGCTGAAACAACAGTAGTATATTGAGTTGGGGGAATGATATCTAAATCATCCTCAGTAACAGATGGAACATTAGAAACAGATGGAACACTTATCTTTATTGTTTCCTTTGCAGGTCCAGGAGTTTCATGCTCCGACTGGTAACGTCTAGGAGGCAAAGTGGAACGTCTGGAATGATGCATAGCTGCACTGGTGGTAACAGAACTGCTAACAAAACTGTTTCAGCCAGGATCCGGAGAAGAAGAGGAAGTTGCAAGGGGGAAACTCAGCTTATCTACAGGTAAGGAGGGGCCTACCCTGAATTGCAACAATGTTGCACCCAGCACCATCCCTATCTCTTCTAACCCACTCTCCTACAGCCTTAACCCTTAGACTGCTCCAGGCTTATACCAAGCCCTACACTGCATATCTGCTGCCCATCGGTGCTCGACTTACCCCCCTACCTGCTCTAGTTCTCATGTAGTGTGTCAAGGCATGAGAACGAGGCTACCATTGGAGCCTATGGAAGCGCACTCTATTGAGCACAAAGCTTCAGTGCAATGCAAATGCGAGGTTGCGTTCGCATTGCACCAAACTTGTAATACCAGCACACATTTGCATGTGCTAGAATTACGAAGTGGAGCTCCACTCGTAATCTGGCCCAATATTGTTTAAGTGTTAATTCATTGTCCAATTGTGTGTACTTTTTGATGGGATTTCACACAAAATAGTTGCAGCCCTGGAATAAAGAATTGTATGGAGAGAATTAGACACCACTGAGGCAAAGGAGTAAGGTTTGTGAGGTTAAAGGGGGAGGTATGAGAGAGGAGAGGCTTTAAAAGGGGATAGGGAGCAGAAGCTGTCAGCATTTGTGTCTTCTGTCCCTTATTTGTTGGCTGTTGCAGCTGTAGTGGACCGCTGGCCTTGGGTGTGGGTTTAAATTGAGGTCAAGCTGGTACCCCCTGCAGATGGGAGAGAATTAGCTTTTGAGGGCATGCCTGGCCAGTGGAAGGCAATTGATGTTAATAGAGGGGCAAGCACCTCCATGGAGATGTAAATCATTTTTTCAGACTTTGAAAGTGATTGAAACCGGTAAACCGCAATTCTGATTGGTCTAACCAAGCTCACGCAGAAGGCGCCTACAGTGAGAGACACGGACGTTGATGCTGTACACGATCTCTGCAGCTGGAAACATTAGACCTCAGTAAAGTGGTGAATCATAGATTCAAATTACGGTGAATGGTTTATACTCTCTGGAAAACTATACACTATCTACCGTTTACGTATCATCCAAAAGTGTGACTGTCATAAGTGCGATCATAACAAAGGGTATACCGCACACATTATAATAGCGGAGGGGACACCTGCAATTTTGGTTTTCTCAGCTTTTTTCAAATACACTCGAAAAGGTGTTCTATCAGTGGAACTGTCAAAAAAACACTAGATTGTTTGTTTGTTTTCTACAAACTCACTGGCCTAACTGTTGGAAATAGAATTTATATTGGCTGAGAATTTTATATTGGCTGAGAACTTGGATACATTTTACTTTGAGGAAGTGATTTCAGCTATTGTATAACATTGTTGCCTGTCTGACCTATCCATGTATATATTTCTGTGTATATGTTTTAAAATGTATAAAATGTATAATTTTTAAGAGCTAGATTTACTGTTTAGACTTAATTTATAACTGAAACTTTATTATAAATACCACTGGTGGTTTATATGTTACAGACTATTTTAATTTTTTATTTGTATTTTGTATTTCTGCTGTTTAATATCACATTTTGTACAAAATACATATCTATTAGATTATTAAATAGATCGTATTTCATACTTTTAGTACATTAGCCAGACCGATTAGTGCGCTTCCAATACTTTTGCTATTTTAATTCGTATTTAGAGGTTCTTGGGATAGTACTTCTTAAATTGTGAAGCAGAGCTAATTGTAAAGGGTTTTTATTCTTTAGATTCCCACGTGAAGCAAACCAATGCATAAACATACGTGAATTTAACTGTAATACCTTAACATATTCATACATCACATTTCAAATACATATTCCTTATATATCCCTTTAAGACCCTATGCACATAACCTTAGGCATGAATCAGATAATCCATCTTAAAGATACAAATGATTTTTATGATTTGTTATGACAGACTGTCATGGATTGCCCATCCAAAAGGGATACAAATGTTGCAAGACATAACAGTAAAACGTGACTGCAATGACTGCAATGGGGGAGTGGAGTCCCTGACCAAGAGCTTGTACGCCATGCATGCCTGTCATAATGGGATGCTGTCCCTGGGCTAAAGCTTGCACACTTGCACTATGCATGCCAACCAGTGGAGTATTATGTCCCTGAACTGCTGCTTGTACGTTCACACCATGCAAAACTGCATTCACACCAATGGAGGATGGTAAATGATATTCAATGCCCTGATTCACATGCACACTGTGATCGTTGCCCCGATTCACATGCAGACTACTATCAGACATTTGTGTGTTAATGCCAATATCCTGCGGCTGAGCGGCCGCTTGAATTAAACCACTGTCAGCCCTGTGTTGGTTAACAATATCGGGAGCGGCCTGCTGAATGGCCGATTGACCCGTTATAGCATTTGTGTTATCTCCCATTTGCAAAAACTGTAATGGCCTCATTACCCTGGAAGGGTTAACACTGCGTGCCCCCCTACCCCTATTACTGGCTATCTGCCTGGTACTACCTCTTATGATGGAGCGACCCCTTTGAGGCCCCTGAGGATTAACGTTCCGATGTGCTGGCCACTTGCGCTGATTGCTTGTGCTGCTAAGGCCCCTCCGACCCCTCACTGATAACCCGCCAACGGCCAAGGACGACTCTCGGTGCTCACCTGCATGTGGCGTTGCCCCGGGAGCCGATGTCCTTGCGACCGTGTGGGAGTCTGCCAAACCGGAAGTGCCGCTGGCCGCTTCCGGTGACGTCACTGACATGGCGTTTTCACCGGAAGTCGGCCCCGGACCACGCGTCTGGCGAAGGAGACCGCTAGGCCCTGGAGACTCAAGTATAGGCCCTGGTGTAGTATGGGCCTCAGGAATAGCGCGCCTTGGGGGAAGTTGATCGGGTGTGGCGGGTTGAGGGGCAGCTACATAGGCCATGTCCCGGCCGGGCAGGGGACCGCGTGCTGCCACGTGTGGTGCCGCAATGAGAGGTGTCAAAAGGCGAGGCCTGCTGGGGGTAGCTAAAGGCTGCTCCGGGTCCTGACTAGAAGGATCAGGAGGGGGAACAATCAATGTCATGCTGGTCCCTGGGGAGGATGCAGCCATAGCAGATATTATGCTTTTTAACAGGTCAGAAACTGCTGACATAGCAGCAGGGGGTACAGAGCTAATAAATGAGGCCTGAACACTATCGAGAGGTAAATTAGCTTGCTGGGACTGCAATGCTTGAGATCTGGGGGTTTCCTGAGCTAGCTCAATATTAATAGGTCCCTGCTCTTCCACATTATGAACCTGGGCTGAAACAACAGTAGTATATTGAGTTGGGGGAATGATATCTAAATCATCCTCAGTAACAGATGGAACATTAGAAACAGATGGAACACTTATCTTTATTGTTTCCTTTGCAGGTCCAGGAGTTTCATGCTCCGACTGGTAACGTCTAGGAGTCAAAGTGGAACGTCTGGAATGATGCATAGCTGCACTGGTGGTAACAGAACTGCTAACAAAACTGTTTCAGCCAGGATCCGGAGAAGAAGAGGAAGTTGCAAGGGGGAAACTCAGCTTATCTACAGGTAAGGAGGGGCCTACCCTGAATTGCAACAATGTTGCACCCAGCACCATCCCTCTCTCTTCTAACCCACTCTCCTACAGCCTTAACCCTTAGACTGCTCCAAGCTTATACTAAGCCCTACACTGCATATCTGCTGCCCATCGGTGCTCGACTTACCCCCCTACCTGCTCTAGTTCTCATGTAGTGTGTCAAGGCATGAGAACGAGGCTACCATTGGAGCCTATGGAAGCGCACTCTATTGAGCACAAAGCATCAGTGCAATGCAAATGCGAGGTTGCGTTCGCATTGCACCAAACTTGTAATACCAGCACACATTTGCATGTGCTAGAATTACGAAGTGGAGCTCCACTCGTAATCTGGCCCAATATTGTTTAAGTGTTAATTAATTGTCCAATTGTGTGTACTTTTTGATGGGATTTCACACAAAATAGTTGCAGCCCTGGAATAAAGAATTGTATGGAGAGAATTAGACACCACTGAGGCAAAGGAGTAAGGTTTGTGAGGTTAAAGGGGGAGGTATGAGAGAGTACAGGCTTTAAAAGGGGATAGGGAGCAGAAGCTGTCAGCATTTGTGTCTTCTGTCCCTTATTTGTTGGCTGTTGCAGCTGTAGTGGACCGCTGGCCTTGGGTGTGGGTTTAAATTGAGGTCAAGCTGGTACCCCCTGCAGATGGGAGAGAATTAGCTTTTGAGGGCATGCCTGGCCAGTGGAAGGCAATTGATGTTAATAGAGGGGCAAGCACCTCCATGGAGATGTAAATCATTTTTTCAGACTTTGAAAGTGATTGAAACCGGTAAACCGCAATTCTGATTGGTCTAACCAAGCTCACGCAGAAGGCGCCTACAGTGAGAGACACGGACGTTGACGCTGTACACGATCTCTGCAGCTGGAAACATTAGACCTCAGTAAAGTGGTGAATCATAGATTCAAATTACGGTGAATGGTTTATACTCTCTGGAAAACTATACACTATCTACCGTTTACGTATCATCCAAAAGTGTGACTGTCATAAGTGCGATCATAACAAAGGGTATACCGCACACATTATAATAGCGGAGGGGACACCTGCAAGTTTGGTTTTCTCAGCTTTTTTCAAATACACCCGAAAAGGTGTTCTATCAGTGGACCTGTCAAAAAAACACTAGATTGTTTGTTTGTTTTCTACAAACTCACGGCCTAACTGTTGGAAATAGAATTTATATTGGCTGAGAATTTTATATTGGCTGAGAACTTGGATACATTTTACTTTGAGGAAGTGATTTCAGCTATTGTATAACATTGTTGCCTGTCTGACCTATCCATGTATATATTTCTGTGTATATGTTTTAAAATGTATAAAATGTATAATTTTTAAGAGCTAGATTTACTGTTTAGACTTAATTTATAACTGAAACTTTATTATAAATACCACTGGTGGTTTATATGTTACAGACTATTTTAATTTTTTATTTGTATTTTGTATTTCTGCTGTTTAATATCACATTTTGTACAAAATACATATCTATTAGATTATTAAATAGATCGTATTTCATACTTTTAGTACATTAGCCAGACCGATTAGTGCGCTTCCAATACTTTTGCTATTTTAATTCGTATTTAGAGGTTCTTGGGATAGTACTTCTTAAATTGTGAAGCAGAGCTAATTGTAAAGGGTTTTTATTCTTTAGATTCCCACGTGAAGCAAACCAATGCATAAACATACGTGAATTTAACTGTAATACCTTAACATATTCATACATCACATTTCAAATACATATTCCTTATATATCCCTTTAAGACCCTATGCACATAACCTTAGGCATGAATCAGATAATCCATCTTAAAGATACAAATGATTTTTATGATTTGTTATGACAGACTGTCATGGATTGCCCATCCAAAAGGGATACAAATGTTGCAAGACATAACAGTAAAACTGCCTCTCTGAAGTTTGTGGCAATTGATAAGGGGGGCCCCTATGGTAGGGGAGGTGACCTATACAGAACACTGTTACAGAAAGAGACAAGGTGTATTTTCAAGTTAAGGACAAGGCGTCCACTGGGTCTACTATGAATAATAAAATGGACTTTGCTTGCTTTGTATAATGTGATTTAAAGTTCAGCGTTTGTAAATAATCATGTGTGTAAATAGGTATAAATTGAATGAATAAATGTTATTTCAGAAATGAGATTAGTTTTGAACCAGTTGTAAGAAACAAATGGAAATTGTGGGATATTCACATATGCCTTTCAAATCCAATGCTATAGCATATACTTGAGATGAGTTAGTTAAAAAACTTGAGTTTGGAATCTATCCCTTTAAGAAAGGTCAAGAGGCATATCTTTTGACAGTTTTGTTAAAACCGCTGATGTGGGAACACATTCATCCTAAACATCTGTTTACTTATACGCTTTAAAGTACCTGGAAATAACTCACCTGGTAGAAGAGAGCTAAATGATGACGTCACACACCGGTTAAAGATCCGTTAAAGGTCCGGAGCAACCTGCATGTGAGCGAAGCAGAGGAAGTCTCCATGGTGGCTGCGGTATGACTGTGAAGGTGGTGATGGCTCCTGACTATAATAAGAGGGGGCAACAGATTTGGTAAGCGGAACAAGTTTTCTAAGTGCAGCTTGACCTGGAGTGCGGTTTCTTACCGCGGTCGTTTGCTGCACAATTTGTGTCCCACAGAAGGCGTTGCAAGGCCTAATATAAGCAGAATGCTTGTTTAAACACGGCTCTACAGGTGTATGAGTACCACTAAATGTGGGGACTTTGCCTTTTTGAAAGTTTAAAGCTGGTCAAAATGTTCAGGATAGACAATCCATGACAGTCTGTCATAATAAATTGTAAAAATCATTTGTATCTTTAAGATGGACTATCTGATTCATGCCTAAGGTTATGTGCATAAGGTCTTAAAGGGATATATAAGGAATATCTATTTGAAATGTGATGTATGAATATGTTAAGGTATTACAGTTAAATTCATGTATGTTTATGCATTGATTTGCTTCACGTGGGAATCTACCCATACCTGAGTGGCAATTAGCGGAATAAAAATAAACAGATATTTTGTTTCAAAGTTTAAAGAGTGCTGTATTCCCTTACTTTATGAAAGGATTTTGATTTTTCCTTTAGTGTATTTCTCTCTTTTTTTTAAAAAAAAAATAATAATTAAAAAAAAAAAAATATATATATATATATATATATATATATATATATATATATAGAGAGAGAGAGAGAGAGAGAGAGAGAGAGCCAGGTTGTGTAGTATATGCACTCTCACCAGCAAACTGCAACTTGCCAGGGTGCTGTAGCAAGGAATATAAATTTTCAAATAGAAAAAGCACTCACTGGACTGTAGACATCAGTGTTAAATCCAAATATTTATTGTGACGTTTCGGGACTGACAGCGTCAGAGGAAGGGACGCTGTCAGTCCCGAAACGTCACAATAAATATTTAGATTTAACACTGATGTCTACAGTCCAGTGAGTGCTTTTTCTATTATATATATCATATACACCTGTATATATATTTGAAATACAATTAAAATTATTATTCAATAGAAAATAAGTATTAGTTCTACGACTAATTTATAGACTTTAACCATTTATTGATTAAAATATTTAAATTGATTAATTTGTTTTCAATTGTCTGCTGGTAATGTCTTGCTCTTAGCTACAAATTGTCACTTTAAGCACATTATTCACAATTTCCCTAAGGGTTATTTCATCAGAGCCAAGCACAGCTGTTCTCAACAACCACATACTTTTAACAGACTTTCATAAAGATATTTTGATGACACAAAATATCCTAAGTTAATTATTCAGTTGGCTGGGATCCAACCAGATTTATTGGAAAGATCTACTCTCAATAAAATAACTAAAAAAAATAAACAACATTATTACCAGTAATAATTTATGACCCATAAATAGTATACAAAAGTAAATAAGGACCATGTAACTCCATCTACTTTTTTTTTTTTTTTTTTTTATTGAGGCATAAAGACAATACAGTTGAAAACATCATTTGCATCAGGAACAGAATGATAACCATAGTCAAGAAAAACAAGAAAAAAAATACACAGTACCATGACTGCTATGTACTTTATACAAAAATGAGTACATCATAATCATAATGTTCAAGCGGCAAGTCGCAAAGATTAGACTACAGACAAATATAACAAATGCTAAATAACTGAGCCCCATTTTTTTTTTTTTAAATTGTGTAGAGAAGTTCCCCTCATAATTGTATATAATTTAACTCATATTACCCCAGTTGAACTCTAGCAGCCTCTCTTGGACTGCTGAAACTATAGAGAGGGAGATATCTGGGGGCATGTAGGGGAAAAAGATATATGCGTGAGAGGGCCACTTTTGGACCCACAGGACTGTATTTGTACAAACAAATGTATGTATTGGGAAACAACTTGCCAACTAATTATAGAGATTATATAGGGAAATGTGCTGGGGAACCGTACCCACAGTCAAATCTCCAGTTGAATTAGGCTAAGGAGAGTACATCTATTTCATGGAAGGAGCGACAGTAATGAATCAGGAGTACTAATACGAACAAGTCAACTAGTGCAATAAGAGATAACATATCATAATCAGGAGGAGACGTACTTCTAGGGAGAGCTAATAAGCTGTGAAATTTAACAATAAAGGATGCAAACAACATTTTGTAAACTAAGTCACTCGTACATGAACATATCTCAAAATAGGAACTTAACTAATATCAGGGGCAGCTAACCTAGTTTTCATGTTAAGTAGACTATACTTATTAATTAATAACTGCTTTGGGGTAGTGCCTCTGTTATCTGGGTCTCTAAATTTTATAAGTCGAAATGAAAGCTATGGGCTTAAATATTGAGTGCCTATTACATTAATCCCCATGCCGTACCGCGCCACCTCAGCCGCTGGCCGCACAGCACAAGCACAGTGAACACGCTGGGAAGTATAAGTGAAGTTAAGCAATAGGTTTAGCGCCCCCTAAGGAAAAAAACAGGACATGCCATAATACACTGAGAAGAACTAGGGAATAATCAATACTGTATCGGCATACTCATATAGAACTATGCCCCACAAGGTATGTTACTATTACATGTTCATTGCCACTTAGAGTCCCAACCTCGGATCAAAGCTGAATATGGCTATGTCTCTGACATGCCGGGCATAAGCTCTCCACCTAGGGCCAGAAGTCTCCGCTGCAGATCATAATTTATTATGGGAGACATTAGGCAAAATATTCTCTCGGTTGTCTTGGCACAGTCCCCGGGGGTGAAATCCGATGGGCTAGAAGATAATTAGGACAGAAAAGTGCCGACCTACTCATATAAGGCTGTTCTGCCTCACAAGGTACATTACTATTACGTGATCGTTTCCACTAAAAGTTTCAAACACGGATCAGAACTGAATATGTCTCTGCCATTCTGGGTAGAAGCTCTCCCCCTGGGTCAAATAGTCTCCGCTTCCGTTTATAGTTTGTTGTGGGAGACATTAGGCAAGACAATCTCCCGGTTGTCTTGGCACAATCTCCTGAAGTAAGGACCGGTGTCCATCTGACTAATCTGGAGCCCGCAAAACTATACATGAGTGACTTCTTACCTCTCTTTAGGTAATTCTCTACTGTCACAAACGAAACAGGTTTTCCCCCGCTCAGATCAGGGTTTGCATCTCCAATAAAGGTTTCAACTAGATCCCTGGGACCTTCTGTTCTCGGCACTTTAGTGTCTCCTGGAGTGCACAACACTTCTTACAGAGCCCCCGTGAACTTCGCTGCTGTCTCGGGTGCCGGCCAGCTCAGCCGATGGTTAGGAGTTGGTATTAGGCTGCTTGTCGGGTCGTCCTGTGTAGAATGCCTCCCTTGACGGATGTCCCTGACAGGTGAGAGAGCTGCATAACCTGGACTATCTGTTGAGTAGTGGTTGGCAAGAGGTGCTGAGTCAGACGAGCCGGCACTTAGGGCTATAGGATCGCAGTTATCAGTGCTCATATAGACTATCGTAGCTGCTGGGCTGAAGAGAATTCTGTGTAGTTCTTCTTCTAGGCTACGGAAGTGTTCATTCAAAAGCTGCGTCACTGAGTGTTCCCACTTGTCCAGGGCCTCCATTTGTGAGACAATGTAGGCACAGCTCTTTCCAGCACATAAGAGTCCTAAAGATGTTTGGCAAATTGGCTCCCTTCTGCAATATAGTAGGCAGTCTATGGAGACTGCTATACCCCGGTTACGGGGGGGGGAGTCAGGATATTGTGTAGAGGCCGCCACCTAAGATCTCAACGGACCAGATCTGGGTCCCATAGTTCATTAGCTCTGCAGCTTCGAGATAAGAGTATGCAGTGATCTTTAGTCTAATCAAAGACGAGTTGTTTATCTATGTGAAGTGCAGAATTACTGCTTAAATCGGCGGATTGAGCAGTTCACTCTAGGAGCTCCAGATATTGCGACCATTCATGGCCACTGCCTAGCCACGCCCCCCAACTTCATCTACTTTTAAAATGAAACACTGATATTTATTTGTTTTTTCTTGAATTGATTACATTTGCTTATTACCTAAATGATGACACATCTGCTAAGGGGTTACCTATGTTGAAGTATGTTAAATAATAAAGTTAAAGGGACAGTCTACTTGAAAATGTTTATTATTTAAAAAGATAGATAGATAGATAGATAGATAGATAGATTATTACCCATTCCCCAGTTTTGCATAACAAACACTGTTGTATTAATATACTTTCTACCTCTGTGATTACCTTGTATCTAAGCCTCTGCAGACTGCCCCCTTATCTCAATTCTTTTGACAGACTTTCATTTTAGCCAATCAGTGCTGATTCATAAATAACTCCACGGGAGGGACACACATGAATTAACACTGTCTAGCTGTGAAAAACTGTCAATATGCACTGAGCGTTCAATGGCTTAGAAATCAGTTTATGAGCCTACCTATGTTTAACTTTTAACAAAGAATACCAAGAGAACAAAGCTAATTTGACGATAAAACTAAATTGCAAAGTTGTTAAAAATGTTCATGACAGTTTAATTTTGACTTGACTATCCCTTCAAAGGACCTCTAAACACAGCAGAATTGAATAACTGACAATTACACAATAAAAACACAATGTAATAGCTCTTACTTTGAATTATAAATGAGAAGTATACTATTTCACGTTTGATGACAAATTTCGAAGTCATTACATTTTTTCTTCCTCCTGTATCATGTGACAGCCATTAGCCAATCACAAAAGGCACGTATATGTATGCGTATATACTGTGCACTTTTGCACATGCTCAGTAGTAGTGGAAGCCTCAGAAAGAGTGTATATAGAAAAAATGTGCACATTTGATAATGGAAATATATTGGCATTTTTTTTTAAGTTCAATGATTTATCAGAACAATGAAACTTTAATTTTAACTATAGCCCCTTAGGTTCCTCATATCTATATGGTTCTCTGTAAAATCCCTTATTACAATCAGCTTGTTTGACAAAAAAGGGCTTAATTACGAGTGGCATGCTATTTATTGCTCCCGATCATGCATTAATGTTGTAAGAAGTAAGCTTTTTTGTGCGGGTCGGGTGGTGTGCAAAAAGCCAAACTTCGAATATCGCAACCACATAAATTTATTACCCCATAGACTTCAATGAAGTGTGAAAAGAGAAAAAACATACTAACACCCTTACTCACTCTCAAATCCGAGTGTGTTTTCTCAAGTGAACTAACCCGACATGAAATGTTAATATTGTTGTTTGTTGAGATTGCAGATATAACAAACATAAAGACATTCTCTGGGAGTTTCATGGCTGCTCCATGGGAGTAACTAGTATTGTTATGGGGAAACATTGCAGCAAGAATTTCCATTGTGAATGTACAATGAAACTTAATTTACATATGCATTATTTGAACTGTTACTATTCAGAAACCATTTTTTGTTTTAGTGAACTCACAGTCTATGTCACAAATAGGGATGGGCGAATGTGTAAATTTTCGAATTTCGAATGTAGAACAAATGTTATTACCGAAACTCAAATTATAAATCCGAATGTTGCTAAGAACGAATATTCTTACAAATTCTATAATCTAATGTTATTTACAGTCACTTTCGAATTCGAATGTTTATAATTATATCGAATGTCCACATTCGAAATTTCAAATTTAACATTCTATTTAACAAATACTATTCAGAAGTTCAATAGTTCATGTGGTAGGCCGGGAATCTAGTAAATTGATACATAATAGATACAAATATATCATATTGAATGTTTCTATATAAAATATTGCATAATTCGAATATTACATTTAAAGAAAGCATTAGAAATACTATTACAAACATATAAATTCGAATTTTTCTAAAAGAATATTGCATAATTCGAATATTACATTTAAAGAAAAAGCATTAGAAATACTATTACAATCTAAATTCGAATTTTTCTAAAAGAATATTTTCGAATGTAATCATAAAATTCGAAACCGAACATTCGAAAATCAAATGTTAGAATGTTATGTATACATTCGAAATTCGATTTGATCGAACAAATGTGTTAAAATTTGTGCAGTTTTTCGAATGTTGCGAAACATTCGCCCATCCCTAGTCACAAATCAACTATTGCGTTCCAGAGGTTTTGGAACTGCATTTCCCATGATGATCTACCAACTGATGCTCAGCCAGCTTAAAATGTCTGAGCATCATGGGAAATGTAGTTCCAAAACCTCTGAACTGTCAAAGTTAAAGATACTATAAATACAGCACCCCACCTGCCGCTGAGATTGAAGATAACTGGTGATATTGGCAAACTTTTGATAAAACTGTGATCCCTATTATTTCTTATGGAAGACACATCACCACTCATCAGAACAGAATAGGTCACCACACTTTCTTTTAAAATATCGCCGGACCCATAAATTACGATACTGGGGAGGTCAAAAAGGCAATTTCTTGTAGTTCTGGCGATGCTTTAATCATCAGGGCCTAAGCCCCCTTGTGTCATTATGAAGCAATCAACAGACTGTTTGGCTGCATTCTAGCATTGAAGTTTGTGCACAAATCATAATTCAAATTAATGAAGCTATCTTCCTTATATAAAATAGCCTTAGATTCTAGTTGCTGTATAGTCTTTGAATTTTCACGCTTGGTCAATCAATTAAACATATTTTCCTGTGAATATGCCTTTGTGCAACTTTTTTCAAAGTTTTCCTTTTTTCAAGTTCTGACCTAAGTCCCCAATACTTTTTTTACATTTAGCACATCTGAAGTCACATATGCAGTATATAAAACATTAGGAGACCAAACCATCTGGCAGAGCTAACAATAGACAAATTATAGTGCACTTAAACCAGTGCATCCTCTCAATTTGTTGATTCTGCTGACAGGTTATAATTATTGATATACTTGTATCTATTTGCTATTTGATTCAGCTCTGCTGCTGAGATGCCAGTGAGGGCAAGAAAGAGAGAACCAGCAATGGGCACCAGATGCTGAATGGTTAGGCTTTATGAGAGTGGTTTGAACAGGCACCTAATAGAAGCAGCAGATGTCACAAAAGGTCCCCTTCTGGTTTATATAACTTCAATCAAGTTTTCCGTTAAAGGGACATGAAACCCAAATATTTTCTTTTATGATTCTGACAGAGCAGACAATTTTAAGCAACTTTCCAATTTACGTCTGCTATTTAATTTGATTTCTTCTCTTGTTATCTTTTACTGAAAGGTTTATCTAGGTAAGCTAAGGACCAGCAAATAACCTAGGTTATAGCTGCTGATTGGTGGCTGTATATATATATATATATATATATATATATATATATATACTGATTGTCATTGGCTCACCCATGTGTTTAGTGACAGACCAGTAGTGCACTGCTGCTCCTTCAACAAATGATACCAAAAGAATGAAGCAAATTTGATAAAAGTAAACTGGAAAGTTGTTTAAAATGGTATGTTCTATCTAACTCATGAAAGAAATGTTTTTGCTTTCATGTCCCTTTAACTTCGCAGTCACATTTTCATCAGCAGTGCCATTCGATTTCAGGACCTTGTGTTCAATTGGATATGAATGTGATTGGACTTTTTTTTGATAATGTAATATACTTTTTTGGGCAGATATAAGGAACAGGGTAGCAATTTGCTTTAATGAAACTTGTCTTATTAATGGCTTCATAATTTGGCCTCTATAAGTAGATTAATTTAATAACAGTCACATGTTTCTTCAGCTTTATTTTGCTACGCTATAACATTTTTCTTGTTTTCCACAGAATTATAAATATACTCATTGTGCTAATTTTTAGGGTCTTGTATGGAAATGGTTGATTATATACATGACATTTAAAAATAGTTTAAAGCCACTGTCTATACAATTAATAAGTCACTGTAGAAACCACAAAGTATTAACACCTAGTTCTTAGAAGTCTTCACAAATGTAATAAATATGAGGCATTTTAAAGCTTGAATTCAAAATAAAGAGAGTATTATTGTGTATTGGACATTACTAAAGATTTTTTGCAGGGGTACCTAACTAGAGAGATATTGCAGTGGTACCTAACTACATCAAGTTTTTAATATACTTGATTTTTAGACAGGGATTCATTTTTTAGCCAATTAAATATAGAATGTGTCACTGGTGCTATGCAAGGAAATATTTAAAACATAGCCTGCAAATTTAGTGGTGAGGAACACACCTAAGCTAATGAGCATTTAATATTTTTCCATTATTATAAATGGGATGTTCATATCTCTCCATCACAAAGTGTTATTTATTTATTTTATTTTTTTATTAACTGCCTTTAGGTCTTAGCTGCTCTAACCTATCTGCCAAAAACGTGGCATCATTTATTGAACATGAAGTTTTGCACAATATACACTGATTGTAGCAGACAGAATACAACATACATGACATGGTTATATCGTTTGTATATAGCTCTGCAATTGTAATAAATTATTATTAGTGAGCAGCTTAAAATATGTTGTTGTTGCTTTCCCTTTTTATATTTTGTTATCTTATTTTATTTGAGTGTTCTAAGTTTAAACATTTAAAAATGATTTGTTTTTATTACAGGTGACGACATCCATGTCCTCAGTATTTGGAAATCTCTTATCCTGCTTAGTTTTTTGGCAACCTAAAGTAACAACAACCCTATTAAAACATGAATGAATACGGTATATTTAATTGCAAATAATCTGATTCAGCTTCTGCTAGGAGGCTACATCATTATTGTTTAAATGAACAACTTAAGTAATTTTTATATTTTTGCATTGTATATATTTGCAATTATTATGTAGTTCAGGTATACACTGGCTCTAAACATTGAATATCATTATCCTACAAAGGATGCACTATCCAATTTGCATAGTGTGTATATATATATATATATATATATATATATATATATATATATATATATCAGGAAAAATTAACCTAGAAAGGATTGATAAGAAGTAAGAAGTGTCCTATCAAATGTCCCTCTAAGGGCAACGCCCAATCAAATGCTCTTTTCAGGGCAATTTTTAGATTAGGTTTATATAGGTTTTTTTTGGGGTGTGGGGTTACTTGTATTGCAGAATGGGGTAGTATTTTTTTTTTAGTTGGGCTTTAGTTTTAAAATAGGCATAACTGTGGGTTGAAAACACAAGATTGCAGGCACTGTTAGGTTAGTTAAAAGTAAAAGTCTATTTATTAGAAACATTAAAAAAGTGAGAACCCAGACAAGGTACAAACACAAAAAGGACCTCCTTACGCGTTTCGTGCCCCCTAGTGGGGCTTAATCATAGACTGCAGGAGTGGGGAGAGAGACACCATTTTATACCAATAGCAATAATTGGTTAACTCTCTACAACCCACACCAAATGTTAAAAACACATGCAATACAAATAAAAAGCAATATAGCTCCAAAAATTGTTATAAACACAGTGGGAAATGATGCTATACAAAATAACAGATGTATATATACAGATACATATTTTTAAACTTATGTTATATGTATATATTGAAAATCAATACATGCAAAAATGAAGACAAATATAATGTCAGAGTGAAAACAGCAGCAGTGGAATTCAAACGTCCTTGTAGTCATGTAATGGGGGCTGAGACCTATAGGAGATTAAGTATTCATAAAAAATCAACTATATAGAATGAATATTTGTATATATCAAAGACAATACATGGCACGTGCTTTACAAAGTGTTTTCCTAAACATAAAAACATCATGAGACCACTTAATGGACATGAAACCACTTGATAAGATAGCCTGTTACATATATTTTTATATAGTACAATTAGTTATCTATGAAATAGCTAATATTGAATTCTCAATTTATGCCTAGTGGGGTTTTGGTTTTATGCTTGAGGATCCAAAATAGTGTTAGAATTTTTTTTTATTTTTTTTTTTAGTTGGGCTTTAGTTTTAGAATAGGCATAACTGTGGGTTGTTTGTTTGTTTTTTGAGCAATTTGTATCTTTTTTATATCATGGTGGTTTTTTTTTATTTTATGTAATGTTTTTTTAATGTAATCTTATTTTATTTTTTTACTGGTAATTTAAGGGGTGTTAAGTTATGGAAAAAAGCGGAGTTAGCTTGTTAGGGGTTTTAGAGGGTAGTGGGTACTTTGCGATGGGGGTTGTGGCAATTTAGGAGTTAATCATGTAGAGGGGTACTTTACGATGTGGGAGTGTGGCGGTTTAGGAGTTTATAGTGTAGAGTGTCGTACTTTGCAATGTTGGGGTGTGGTGATTTAGTGGTTAATAGTGTAGTGGGTACTATGCAATGTGGGGAGTGTCAGTTTAGGGGCTAATAGTGTAGAGGGGTATTTTGCGGTGGGCTATGTGGTAGTTTATGGGTTAATAGTGTAGTTTAGGGCATAACAATTTCGACTGTTCAAACTAGATAAGTTTATACTGTTAGGTAATATCAGGCAGACTTGCTGGGCCTATTGCTCTTATCTGCCGTCAATATCTATGTTTCTATATTGAAATTAACAAAATCAGACTAAGACCTTTTTATAGAAAGTCAATGTAATCAATAATATAGATACATCAAATTGGAATCATATGACATTAATACAAAAAATACCCAATGAGCAATTTTTCTAGAATTAGGATGAACTGTTCTAGAACAGGAATCTTTTTAGGAAAAAAAAAAAGGTTTTAGAGAAAAGTTTGATGAGAAACAGGTAGATTATACTATTAAAGAAATGGTGGAAATGGTTAGAAAATAACTTCTGAGGTATATAACAGAAAAAGACAAAGATACAGGGGTAGATATGGGAAAGGACACATTTGGTGCTATTATCTTGACTTATAGTACTCAAAATAAGGAAAGCATAGATATTATAGATAAGTATTGGAACATTTAAAAAAAAAATATACAGTTTCAACAGATATTTTGACTGAAAACCCCAAAACATTTAACAAAGAGTTATATTATGAATACTGATATACAATTGATTAAAAAACACAATTTTTTTTTAGATGGGGCATCTGTAGCAGGTGCAATGCATTTGTGAGGAGTGGGAAATATGTAGTCCAGTTTTTTTCCATCTCCCATAATAAATTCTATTCTATTAGATATATTATCACATGTAATAGTCAAAATATGATCTATTTTACAGTGTACATGTCATTTGCAGTATGTAGACCGCAACTCTTACATTTTAAAGAAGAAAATGAGTGCGCATATATAATATTAGAACTGTTTTTCAGAAACATAATCTTTCACTACATTTTGCTATAAACATAATAGAGATCCCACACTTTTAAAATCGATTTATTGGAATTAGGACTTTAAAAAACAATTAGGAAAGTTGGAGATGAAATTGATCCATGATTTGGCTACCTTGATCCCTAAAGGTCTTATTAAAGACTTTGAAATGTGTCACTTTCTAAAAGATTATAATACAGTACATCTGGCGCTGCTTTGTATTCCATTATGAGATTTAATAATTTATATGATTTATAGTTCAAACACAACTGCCACCTAGTGGTCAAAAGTGTACAATTATTGCTTCCATATACTTCTCGATAACCACTCCTAAGCCAACCTACCCACTTTTCAACATAATATATCAAAAGAACTAAGTAAATTTGGATTTTTTTTTAAATGTTATTTCTTTCCAAATCATGTCCCTTTAAGCAGATAAGCAGTAGATCTACTTGTTGGAGTTCTGTCAGAATTGTCACACAAGTCCCCATTGCTGACTAGATAAAAAATTCAGTGGTAATAGACAAATAAAGGACATTTCATCTAATGATAAGTGTGTGTGCGCCGGATTTAAAGGGACATTCCAGACAAAATTGGAATCCACATTAATGCAATTTAGATTTGAATAGAAGCATGTTTGTAATATATGTATTAGCAAAAATTATTCTTATAAAAACTATAGCTGTTTCAAAAGTGTATTTAAGTATGCACCGTGCACCAGGATTTTAAACACATCCCTTGCTTAGAGATCCTTAAGTGCTTGTACAATCTGGTAATGACTCAATTTGTTAATTGCTGACAAGATACAAGCCCCAGTGGTGCTCCGAGCAGCTGCAGTATTTACAAATCTGGTGCACTGAGAATATCTAACTATGCTTCACGTGCACATGCAGAGAAAAATGTTAACACTAAAGCAGTGATAACCTTTACTAGAAGCATTTTTGCCACTCTATGTATATTGCAAATATGTTTATATTCAAATATGTGATTCATCTATGTGCATTTAAATTTAGACTGGAATGTCCCTTTGATACATTATGTAATATATTTAATAAATAATATTAAAAAAAAATACATTACGCTATGAATTAAAGGGACAGTAAACCTTAAAAATAATGTTATATAATTCTGCACATAGTGCAGGATTATATAACATTATATTAGCCAAACATTTCTAAAACCTAATATTCCCTATTAATTTAAAAAAAAAAAGTGCTGTTTCACAGATCCGCTCTCTGCTGAGCGGGTCTGTTATATTTACTCAGCGCATCGGGCCAGCTGTATAGTCACAGCCCGGCCCGACCGCACCATAAGACTCCTGTCACAGGAGCGAGCTGCACTTAGTCTTATGGCGCGGTCGGGCCAGGCTGTGACTATACAGCTGGCCCGATGCGCTGAGTAAATATAACAGACCCGCTCAGCAGAGAGTAGAGAGCGGGTCTGTGAAACAGCGCTTTTTTTTTAAATTAATAGGGAATATTAGGTTTTAGAAATGTTTGGCTAATATAATGTTATATAATTCTGCACTATGTGCAGAATTATATAACATTATTTTTTAAAGTTTACTGACACTTTAAGGCCAGCAAGTGCTATCTTTTTGGAGGATTTTATATATACAGTACATATACACACACAATATACACATAAGGAGTAATGGTCTATAATACTCTTTTTAAGTCAATAGAACAGCAGTATGCCTTATGTGTTTGCTTTATCTAGGAATAGTTCATCTGATCAGTTCAGTTTCGTTCATGCCCGAGGCAGACAAGTTCCACTGGAAAGTATGATGTAGAGCAATAATATCAAATTAATCTGCTATTATGCAGTGCACATTCTTCCCGGTATTGAAGTACATTTTAAATAACCAATGCCACAGACTGCTGGGAGAAAAATGCTTTTGTAAGTCCAAACTCAACTGTTCAGAGTGGTTTTTTTAAAAAAAAAAAATATGTAAATAACTGCCATTGTTTCACATAATATTTCCCCACTGAGATCTAGTATTAAATATTTCTATCATTATATAAACAGAAAAAAAGCATAATACACATTATACTCTTTTAAACTGATACAGCTAGAAGCAATACGAGATGCGTTTAGAAACGTTGCATTTTTTAGTCTATAATTTCTCTTGGTAATTATACATCATTTGCAGAGGAGAAGAATGTAAAGGGATGTTAAACTTGAAAAAAAAAAATTATATATATATATATATATATATATATATATATATATATATATATATATGTATAAATATATATATATAATAAAATATATTATTATAATATATATATATAGTGTTTCTGTTCACACTGAGTTATCTGTTATATCGTGCTACGATTTGTGTTTTTAAAATGAACTATTAAACTTCACAGTTTTATACTAAGCGGTTCGTCTTTGGACAGTGCACACTATTCATATATCCTGTTCCACAGGAAGTGTACATTAGTAAATACCAAAGGACTGGTTGCTCAGTGGCTGAAAATAACAACTCCCGCTGCTCTATTGGCAGACTGTGACACGCCCCACAAACAGCATAATATATTTTAAAATGACCTCTTTGAGATACAAAGAGAAAAATTATATTTGTATCAGTTTAGTTATAAGTGAGTTTTATATATAAAACTGAAAGTGGACAAAAAGGATAGATTGGACAGTGGCTGAAAAGGACATCTCCCACTGCTCTATTGGCAGACGGTGACATGCCCCACAAGCAGCATAGCTTATTTTAAAATGCCCTCTTTTAAATGCAAAAAAAAAATATGTTTGTGTTAGTTTAGTTATAAGTCTATGTTCATGTTCAACTATCAACAATGTCTTCCAGACAAAAGTGTCCTTAAAGGGACAGTAAAGTCACAATTAAACTATCATGATTCAGATAGAGCATGCAGTTTTAAATAACTTTCCAGTTCACTTCCATTATCTAAATGTGCTGAATCTTTTTATATACATACTTTGTGTGGTACTAGCTCCTACTGAGCCTGTGCAAGAATTCACAGAATATACATATATATGCATTCTGTGATTGGCTAATGTCTATCACATGATGCATTGGGATAGGAAAATGTAACTGAACTTTTAAATTTGACCAAAAAAAATATCTACTACTCATTGGACATTCAAATTTTGCTAAATCTTTGTATTATGCATTTATTGATTATGCTATCCTAATGTGTTTAGTGGTCCTTTAAGAAAGTAAGCAGGATTTTATTATTCTCTAATACAAACACAATACCACTAGCATATTTGTGTGAAATATATGTGCCTGTTTTTCCTTTCCATCACCTAGATTACGAGTTTTGAGCGCTATTGAGAAAGTAAGGAACGACACAAAAGTGGAGTTATTTAATTCCCTATAGCGCTGCCATTACAAGTTTTGAAAAACACTGCTTGCACGTGCGATATGGAGATTTTAAGCTCCATACCGCATACAAAACAAGTGCTGTGTTTGACGTGCTCGTGCACACTTTCCCCATAGACATCAATGGGGAGAGCCGGCAAAAAAAAAAATTAACACCCGATCGTGGAAAAAAAAGCCCCGTAACGCAGCCCCATTGATGTCTATGGGGAAAAAGAAAAGACAGTTTAAACACATCGACATCGACCGAAGCCAGCCTACAGTTATTAACCCCGCACCCGATAATGTGCCGCACCCGATATTGCCGCCACTATACTAAAGTTATTGACCCCTATTCCGCCGCTCCCGATATTGCCGCCACCTAAATAAAGCTATTAACCCCTAAACCTCTGGCCTCCCACATCACTAACACTAAATAAACCTATTAACCCCTAAACTGCCAGCCCCCACATCGCAACAACCTAAATTAAACTATTAACCCCTAACCCTAACGTAACCCTAACCCTAATGTAACCCTTACCCTAAAGCTAACACCCCCTAGCTTTAACATAATTAAAATAGATCTAAATTATATGTACAATTATTAACTAAATAAACCTCTTAACCCCTAAATCACCAGCCCCCCACATAGCAACAACCTAAATTAAACTATATTAACCCCTAAACCTAACCCTAACCCTAACACCCCCCTAACAATAATTAGATCTAAATTAAAGTTACTATTATTAACTAAATAATACCTATTTAAAATGAAATACCTGTGAAATAAAACCTAAGCTAGCTACAATATAACTAATAGTTACATTGTAGCTAGCTTAGGTTTTAGTTTTATTTCACAGGTAAGTTTGTATTTATTTTAACTAGGTAGACTAGTTAGTAAATAGTTAACTATTTACTAACTACCTAGCTAAAACAAATACAAACTTACCTGTGAAATAAAACCTAACCTGTATTACACTAAAACCTAACATTACAAAAAATAAAAAAACACTAAAATTACAAAAAATAAAAAATACTACATTACAAAAAAACAACGAAATTGGGGGGCTCTTAAAATGGCCTTTTGTAGGGCATTGCCCTGAGATAAATAGCTCTTTTGCTCCAAAAAAATACAAACACCCCCTTACACTATACAAACCCCCACCCTCCAAACTACCAAGGGCCCTTAAAAGGACCTTTTGTAGGGCATTGTTCTAAGTTAAACAGCTCTTTTGCTAAAAAAAAAAAAAACTAAAAATATACATTACACAAAATAAAAAAAAATATATTCCTATTCTAATACCCATAAGAAAACCACCCCAAAATAAAAAACCTAATCTAGAATAAAATACCAATGGCCCTTAAAAGGGCCTTTTGTAGGGCATTGCCTAAAATATATCAGCTCTTTTAGTGGAAAAAAATTGCAAAGACCCACTAACGTTACAAACCCCCAAACCCCCAAGATAAAAAAAACTATCTAAAGGAGGCGGGGCGTAGCCGTGCAGGAACATGGCTGCACTGTAACAGAGCTCCGTTGCCTTTCCCCTTCAATTGGCATATAAATGGAGCAATTTTGCTCTGGCAATCATAAAAGCAGCAAGGAAACGAACCGGAACACCTACGACCTCCTTACTGGAACTTACAACTAAAAACTAGTCGGCAGATTCCTTTGCAAATCGGGACTTACAAATTTACAAGCACCATCTTGACAGCGCAACCTGAACCGACTGAGCCCTGCAACAACAAACACGGGGTGCGACAGGGCAGAGAACACAAAAACAACTGATTACCCCTAATAAACTGTAAGTTCACGCTCCATAACATACGGACGAGACCAAAGCAGGGCCGCGGTCACTTCTCTCTTGCCGCGCTCAGTCACATCACAGCACCCCAGCAGCTACGCAAGACCACGCGGCTACATAGCTATACCCATAACGGCCAGACAGGGATACAAACGGGTAAAAACATTATCTTGAACTGCTTACCTATCCACATTGGCAATATCATATTATAACAAATGACTGTTTAATGGGGGCTAACACTGTCAATAAACATACGCACAGATAAGAAACAAGAAGATAGCTCAGCTGCAGCACACACTTCACAAATACGTTGCACTCTTCCCTTATATGATGCATAACGAAGTGAACCCATAACACAAGCGACCACCTAGCTCCAACACAGGACACTCTGTTCTGGCCAAAGTCGTTGGCCTCATCGTTCCCCACAATACTAGCACATGGCAACAAGGAGATCTACTAGACCACATAAAGCACCACATAAGGTAACACTACCTAAAAAATCACCATCAGTCTGCACCTATTTCAAATCTACGCAAAAAAATTCACCTCACCAGCTGGAAAATCCTGACAACCCTAACAAAATGGAGTCACAACTTACTACAAGCCTTGCTCCTCTCCCGCAAGACCAACTCTCACAGATACAACAAAATATAGCCTCCTTACCCTCCAAGAGCGACATAGCTGATTTGAAAACATTTATCAAGAATGAGATTTCATCTTTATGAAAAGATATGTCTGACATGAACTCTAAACTTGAATACCTGGAGGAAGGACAAGAATATCTAGAGTCACAAGTTAGTGACAACATCCAATGTCTAAGCTGTCAAGACTCCATTATCCAGTCACTACAACTAAAGGTCGAAGACCTTGATAACCGCAGTCGCCGCAGCAATCTGCGCATCCGAGGTATACCTGAGGATGTTACCCAGGAATCCTTAGTCGAATACCTACTACAATTTTTCAAACAATTGGAGCCCGCACTGGAGACCTCTGAGGCAACCCTTGAGAGGGCCCATCGCGCCCTAAGACCGAAACTTACACCGCCGAGTCCACCTAGGGATGTGATTCTGAAATTCACTCACTTTCACCAAAAAGAAGCAGTGTGGAAACAAGCCCGTAGCCAACGATCAATATCCTTCCAAGGCCATTCCATCCAGGTCTATCAGGACCTTAGCCCGGCTACTATTGAAAGGAGACGAAACTTACGCTTTATCACAACCCTCCTGCAAGAACATAAAATAAAATATCGATGGGGATTCCCCTTTAGCCTCTTGGTGCATAAAGATGGCAAAACTATCGCTTACAAGGGTCCAGAAGACTTAGAAGCTCTATCCAAAAATCTCAATATTAACTTCCCGGACCCCCCCTCCCCTGCAGCGACGACCAGAGACACCCCACAAGATGAGCCTCCAAAGGTCGACATGGACCAAAGTACCCAGGAAAAATGTGAAAGACCCCAAGCCTAAATGAGGCACATATATCTTACCCACAAGAGTCTTCACAATGCGAGACCTGAAACATGTGACAGTAAGGTCATATATTCCCTTTGTATGACAGACAATGTGAACTCGCTAATGCACACTAACATTTGCTCTTTGCCTAATGCTTGAGAAGATACCAGAGTTTACCTGACTTTATCCTTAGGCTGAGAAGGAATACCCACAGGGAATTGTTTATACCACTTCTCTTACCATATCAATCCACCAAAGTTATACTGTTATGTTATGTCTACTTATCCCCTTATTTCTTTTAATAACAAATGTTCACATTTTAAATGCATAGAAAACCTACCTCTGCTGACTATCCACCATAGCCAAGATGATCGACTACAGGTAGATATATACTAAGAAGATTCTCAATGTCTTATGTTTAATGTTTAAAGTTGTTATGATGCACTATATACCAATGTTAATATACCGGGCTGCCTTGTTTGCCTGCTATAGGTTGATATGTTTTAACATGTTAGATCAATATGTCTTATTTACAAGCTAAGCTAATCAAGTTACCATAACTGATATAAATTGTTGATTGCTGTGAAAAGTTAACTTAAGCCAATGAAGGGGAAACGCTTCCTCTACATCTTATTTCTCTTACCAATGTTTTTATCCATTCTTTCCTTCTTACCTAATCCCCTTACCCTCTGCTGTGTTAAATTACCACTAATACTATCACCTGACAAACTGCCTAATCATACTGACTCCTACACAAACATTAAATTAACATACTCTATAGACAACTACTATAATCTCACTTTGCACTACTCTAATGGCTGAACACTCACATAGAAAACCACCCACCAACTTAATACGGATTCAATCCATAAATGCAAAGGGACTCAATATCCCCTCAAAAAGAACTCAGGCCTTGAGAGATGTTAACAGATACAAGTCAGACCTACTGTTTCTCCAGGAAACACACTTTCGCAAAGGAAGGGAACCCCTCACATTTACCCTCAAATTTGGAACCTGCTTTTATGCCTCCCATCCCAAATCTAAAAAACATGGAGTGGGAATACTGATAAAGAAAAATGTCCCCTTCAAAGAAATTAAAATCATTAGAGACAAAGCTGGAAGATATATTATTCTAATAGGCTTACTATATGGTCGCCCAGTCACGTTAGTATCTATCTACACCCCTAATACAAAGCAAGCCACGTTTATTAGCAAATTAACTAATCTTATTCTAGAACATCAAAAAGGAGTCTTAATAATTTGCGGAGATCTTAACATGCCGCTTAATCCACCTTTGGATTGCTCCTCCTCTAATTCCTCAGTCCCTACTTCACAGATAACTCGTACACTCACCTCACTGAAGAAATTAACAGCACAAGACTTATGGAGAACCCACCACCCTAACAAGGAATACTACACCTTCTACTCACACCCTTACAAGCAATACTCTAGAATTGATTATATTTTCACTGACGTCACAGGCCTGTCACTATTTACATCTACCCAAATCACCCCCATAACATGGTCGGACCATGCATCAGTACTAGGTACATTAACATGGCCGTCTAAACCCATACACGACTATATATGGAGATTGGATGAACAGCTCCTTTCCGACCCTATAATATCCCAACAAATATCCAAATCCATATCGGAATACTTCACCCATAACTCTACAGAAGACACGTCCCAATTAAATATATGGGAAGCCCACAAATGCGTAATTTGGGGCGAACTTATGGCCATTAAGGCCTCCATTAACAAACAAAAGCAAGCATTTCTATCAACACTTCTTTCAGAAATTGACAAATTAGAAACCCAACACAAACGCTGCCCGACTGACCACGACCTCCTACTCTCTATCCAAGCTGAAAAAGATAAACTAGCACTCTACCTAAATAAGGAACATAAACGCCAAGCACTCCGCTTACAACAAGCAAACTACGAAGGCCGCAATAAATCAGGCAGATCCCTTGCTCGTTACCTCAGATTAAAAAAAAAAAAAACCTACATCCTACACATCAAGGACGATAACAGTACATCACACTTTTCAACCCAGGCTATTACAAACACCTTTAGGACATACTTTCAAAAACTATATAACTTGCGCTCCAACCCTGGCAATTCAGCGACCCCACAAACAGCCCTATCTGACGACATAAATACATACTTATCATCCCTTCACTTACCCCATCTTACCACTAACCAACAAAACCAACTAGAGGACCCCATAACAGCAGAAGAAATCAAACTAGCCATTAAAGATCTCCCATCTGGGAAATCACCAGGGCCAGACGGTTTTAGCAACCGATATTATAAGACATTCCAGGAAGAATTACTCCCCCACATTACCTCATTTTTCCAATACATTGATGAATCTAAACAATTCTCCCCTACACTGTTAGAAGCCCACATCATTCTCCTCCCTAAGCCTAACAAATCATTAGAACACCCCTCTCACTTTCGCCCTATTTCACTAATTAACTCAGACGTAAAAATATTCGCAAAGATATTAGCTAACAGAATGAATCTGGTACTACCAGACCTGATCCATCAAGATCAGGTGGGGTTCGTCCCTAGGCGCGAGGCGAAAGACAACACGGTCAGGGCTCTCAATCTAATTCAATACATGCAAGATAAGGAGGTCCCAGGGATCCTTCTGTCAATAGACGCCGAAAAGGCCTTTGACCGTGTTGGCTGGGATTTCCTTAAAGCCACCTTAACTAAATTGGGTCTCGGACCTAAGATCATTACCAGAATATTTGCCTTATACTCCCACCCCAACGCAAAATTACTTATCAATGGCACACTATCCAATTCCTTCAACATAACCAACGGCACAAGGCAAGGTTGCCCCCTATCTCCCTTATTGTTCGCCTGCTTCATAGAAACCTTGGCCACAAAGATCAGGCAAAACCCCTCAATTAGCGGAATACAAGTAGGAACACAAACATACGTAATGTCTCTGTTTGCCGACGACATCTTATTCACGTTGGCAAACCCCGAAAATTCAATAACCCCCCTTTTACAGGAATTCCAAATCTTCCAGTCACTATCCAACTTTTCTATAAATGTTTCCAAATCCGAAGCCTTAAATATCAACTTAACCGACACAGATCTAGCACATATTAAAACTCTAATGCCATTTACATGGCGAACCCACTCCCTACACTACCTAGGAATACAACTAACCACTTCTATCGAACAAACCTACATACAAAACTATATACCAATACAAAAAACAATTATCAGGGATCTATCATCCTGGCTCTCTAAAAAGCTCTCCTGGCTGGGCAAAATAAATGTTCTCAAAATGAATATATTCCCACGACTACTATATATAATGCAGGCCCTACCAATCCCGATCCCTAAAAACTACATTCCCACCCTACAGAAAGCATTTAGTGACTTTGTTTGGCGCCGCCGCCCCCCCAGGATAAATAAAAACATCATGCAAACCCCTAAACTCCAAGGAGGACTAGGCATACCTAACATATCGAAGTACCGACAAGCCATATTCTTGCAAAGAATAGTTGACTGGTGTATACATTACGAACATAAAAGATGGGTTCAATTAGAACACTCAATATCAAACAACCCACACCTAGGAAAACAATGCTGGAATCTTGACAAACCGACTACAAAGCTTAATTATAACTCACACCTGATCACAGAAACGTATAAAATATGGGAAATCACAATAGCTACCCACACCTACATATCATCTAAACCTTCTCCACTAACCTCAATTATAGATAACGGCCAATTCACACTAGGAACACCCATAACAACAGATACACCGGGTTCATACTATAGGGATATCCCTATTCACTATATTATATCAAATGAAAAACTATTACCACAAGCGGAACTGATTGACAAGGGTTACCCTCTTTTCCAAAACTGGTTCCAATATGCCCGCGTCCATCACTTCATAACCACACATGAACACTCTAGAAATATGGTTCGACCATTAACCAACTTTGAGAAACTTTGCATAAGGACTCCTCCAATATCACACACTCTCGCACTAATTTATAGAATATTAACACAAAACTCTCCTGGCCAAACCCCTCCATTCCTAGAAAAATGGGAAGACGAACTAGGTATAACAATCTTACCCCATACCAGCACACTAATCTTTCAAAATATCACGAAAACATCAATCTCACTCTCCATACAGGAAATCAATCTAAAAATCTTACATAGATGGTACCTTTCCCCAATTAAATTACACCGACTATACCGCAACGCATCAAAGCAATGCTGGAGATGTGGACATAGCTGTGGCAACCTGGCTCACATGTGGTGGTGGTGTAATGCGGTCCAAAACTATTGGAGAGATATAATCAGATAAATAGAAAAAGTTCTTGATACCCAATTCCCTCTAGACCCCACAATCTGGCTACTAAGTAGACCTCCCCATATTAAACAGAAACACTGCCTCAAACTTTTTTACATCATGACTAATAGTGCTAGATACCTATTGGCTAGAAACTGGAGAAGTAAGGAGGTCCCCTCCACATTGCTTTGGACTAAGAGAGTATCAGAATTCCTGGACCTAGAGGAGTATTATTTTGTTAAATACGCCAAAATGGAGACATATGCTGAAATGACAGCACTATGGGAACACTACCTTAAACTATAACATTCTACACTAACCACGCGTAAACAAAACGAACTACAATACTGCTGCCTAGTCACACCCAAAAAGCACGGATAAGGTGGGAAACACAAACACATCGCCAGCCCTATGAAACCCTAACTGTCTAAACAGAACCCTAAACGAGTCAACTTGTCTTAACTAAAAGAAAAATTGTTGATAACTATCTCACTAAGCACAGCAACACTAACCCCTTACCCTTCCCCTCGTTCCTCCTCTCCTATTATCTTCTTTAACCCCTTTTCTATAGTTTAACTAAATTGTTTACAATACTCTTTAAAAACGAGGTTTCCTGTACGAGATCCATAAGTGGTCTCTTATTCTCTGTGAGAGCCTTTTTATTGTTTTATGAAGACAAAGGGACCCAAAAGAGGCCCCCTATGAACCCCAGAAGGCTCGAAGACTGTAAGGCACGTTAAACTCTGTTAAGATTGTATTCTGATATTGTTTTGTTTAAATGTTATCTTGATTTCAAGAATTTTTGTAAGCCTTTATCAAACCTCAATAAAAACAAAATTAAAAAAAAAAAAAAAAAAAATATCTAAAAAACCTAAGCTACCCATTGTCCTGAAAAGGGCATTTGCATGGGCATGTTAGCTCTTTTACTACCAAGACCCTAAACTAAAACATAAAACCTACCCAATAAACCCTTAACAAAGCCTCATTCTATTGGCTAATTCGAATTAGCCAATAGATTGAGAGCTGCTTAAATCCTATTGGCTGATTTGAATAGTCAATAGGATTTTAGCATCCCAAATTCCTATTGGCTGATTCAAATTTTTCAGCCAATAGGAATGCAAGGGACACCATCTTGAATCGCGTCCCTTGCATTGAAGATCCAGTTTACGGCGGCGGCCGCATGAAGAGGATGCTTCGCGCCGGATGTCTTCAGGATGGACCCGCTCAGCGCCTCCGGTATCAAGATAGAAGATGCCGCCTGGATAAAGATTAAAGAGGCTGCCTGGATGAAGACTTCTCGCCGGTTGGATCAGGACGTCGCCGCTGGGATGAAGATTGAAGAGGCCATCTGTATGAAGACTTCGCCGGGAAGAAGATCATTCAAGCGGGACTTCAAAAACTGTAAGTGGATCGTCAGGGGGTTAGTGATAGGCTTTTCTAAGGGTTTATTGTGTGGGTTTTATTTTTTTAGTTTAGGGTCTGGGCAGTAAAATAGCTAAATGCCTGTTTTTTATGACAGTTAAAAGAGCTGATATCTTTGAGGCAATGCTCCACAAAAGGCCCTTTTAAGGGCCATTGGTAATTTATTGTAGGCTAGTTTTTTTTTTTATTTTGAGTGGGCTTTTTTATTTTAATAGGGCTATTAGATTAGGTGTAATTCTTTTTTATTTTTTGATAAATTTTGTTTTTTATTTTTTGAAATTTAGTGTTTGTTATTTATTGCAACTTAGTATTTCTTTTTGTGGAAATTAGTTTGTAATTTTTAGAGTAGTGTTAAGATTTTATAATGTGTAGTTTAGTTTAATTTAATTGGTAGTTAGTTTAATTCTAGTTTAATTATTATATTAGTTTAATTGTTAGTTTAAACTTATTTTTTTTTTAATTTGACATTTAAGTTTTAATTTAATTTAAGTTAGGGAAATTGTAATTTTAATATAAAGTTAGGGTGGCATTAGGTTTAGGGGTTACTAGTTTAAATTAGTTTATTTCGATGTGGGGGACTTTCAGTTTATGGGTTAATAGTTTTATTTAGTATATTTTGTTGTGGGGGGCTTTCGGTTTAGGGGTTAATAGGTTTATTATAGTGGTTTGCAGTTTAGGGCTTAATAACTTTAGTAGAGTGGGGGCGATGTGGGTGGATGGCAGATTAGGGGTTAATAATGTTTCAGTAGTGTTTGCGATGCGGGAGGGCGGTGGTTTAGGGGTTAATTTAGTATAGTGGTGATGATTTCAGGGAGTGGCGAAATAATAATAATTTCTTTTAGTGGCGGCGATGTCAGGAGTGGCAGATTAGGGGTTAATACATTAAAAATATTGTTTGCGATGCGGGAGGGACTCAGTTTAGGGGTTAATAGGTAGTTTATGGGTGTTAGTCTACTTTTTAACACTTTAGTTATGAGTTTTATGTTACAGTTTTGTAGTGTAAAACTCATAACTACTGACTATAGATGGCGTTACGGATCTTGTCATTTTAGGCTGTAATGCTCGCTTTTTAGCCTCACTGCAAAACTCGTAATACCAGAGCTATGGGAATCCCATGAAAAAACATTATTTTTAGGAGTGCGGTACTGACGTTGCGGTGCATGCTAAAAGGCTTGTGGTACACCTATACCGACAAGACTTGTAATGGCGGCGTTAGGGAAAATGATGCGTTATGGGCCACAACACTGCTATTTTACTCAGTCATAACACAAAACTCGTAATCTAGGTGTCAATCATTTCTTTCTCTTTCCCTTTTTCATTCTGACTTTCCTATAGCTTTTTTAACATCATATTTTTTCAATTAGGGCTGGAGAATTGTTTTCAATTGTTGCTATTTTATCAACAGTTTCATTTCCTGGTCCATTTGCAAACATTCTTTAACTTGGTGAAGGTGCTGACAAAGTATCTTCTAACTGGTCGCCAATTTTGGCTATCTAACATGCAAAACAATGTTTCCTTTGTAGCTGACACATGTCAGTTATCTTACTGGTATTAAACTGATAAGAATCTATTGAGAAAAATAAACGGGGTATTGGTGTTGTGGAACAATAGCAATAGGAACCAATCCTTGACTGTGCTGAATATCCAGTGGGAGCACTTAGGGTTATTAAAAAAACTCACATGTGAGATGACTATTAAAGGGACATTTAACTGCTAAGCTGAACTTGCTCTGATTAATGTTACTTGTATACTGTGTATAAAAACTGTAAAAATCTATATTTGGTACGCTGTGTTGTGAGTGCTAACCAGAAGTATACAGTATATTTGTGTTAAAACTGGTAAAATCACTGATCTGTAAATATCTACCACTGCTGCCACTGGGTGCAAGAATACTTAAGATGGTGACACCCTCTATGTTAAAGCCCTCTGCAGCTGAGCCCTCATATCTTTTGTTACCAGTGTAACTGTACATTTAAATCTATTTTTGATGTGTTTTGTGCAACTTTTTGTCTTGTGTAACAGCTAACCAAAGCTCTGAATTCATGCTAATCCTAAGTGCATTACATTTGATTGTTCTCAAGTGAACGTGTTTCCTATTTCCGATGTGCTCAAGAGCCGCATAATGCCCCTTATCGCTTGTGCGCTTCACTTAGCTCTCCACACGCAGTCTAGCTTCTATTGTGTAAAAAGGCATCCTCATTGTTAATGTAATAAATTATAATATCTGTTGTTTCAAATCGTTCTTTAATTGCTTATCTTTAAAGGACGATACTCAAGCCATCTGCCATCATCTTTTAAGATCTGATGAGCATTGTTTCAGACAAATTAGATTCTAGATAGTCACCTGGGTATTTAATCTGTTATTAAATAATTAAAGTTAATTTTAAAAGGTGTGTATGTAACCAAGTTTATGTAATTTTTGAATCTGATGTTATATGACAGTTTTAAAAAGAAATATGTCTCAAAGGGGTCTATTCCAATGTATTAGAAAATATGTAGTAAGTGATTCAACAGATGTTCCATGGGGGACATTTGATTCTATGAGAAAACCTGACCATTACATTATTTTTTTAGATCAGATTTTTTTTCCCATCAGAAAACACAATCACTCGAAGAAACTTAAATATGATCATCAGGTTCAGCATTGATATTATGGGCTTTCTGAAATATAATAATATGAAATGAATTGGTTGGTCACCATTTTTTATTTGATTTTGGAAAGGTGTGCAGAAATACCCACATGCAGTCTGCTCCTTAAAGCGACAGTAAAGTCAAAATTAAACTTTCATTATTTAGTATTTACAGGGCTAGGATTTTTGATTACACAGGCAAAGACACATTTTTTAAATTATATATCCTGCCATTATTACATCTTAACAGAATGATTAGCGATGTTAAGCAGCTATAGATAACTATTTTTTAACTATAATGATACCAAGTTGAATAATATGTTTCATCAAATTTATGCAGCGAACCCAAAAATATTGAGTCTCAGAGACAAGACTGTTAATGCATTGATTTATTGATTACTTCATGTCTGCTAAGTACTGTTTATGTATTTCTTTATTATAAGACTGATGGTGAGGTTTTGTGTTTGTCTTTGTATGCCTGCATGAGACACTGCTTGTACCATTGTGCTCTGACTAGATGCGTGTTGGATATAATTTAATTTGTAAATTCTGAGGTTCAGGGACACCTTTAGCATTTGTAGGGTCCCTTGGGCCACACATACACAGACTCTCTCACACACACAAATACATACATATGGTAAAACATAATTTATTTATTTTTAATAAAAAACGTTAACCTAACACTGCCTGCACTGATATCATGTGAGTGTGACATGACTACAGGGGTTAGTGTTTCTGTTTTACCCATTGGTGTTTATGTGTGTGTGTAGGGTGTGTGTGTGTGTGTATGTATGTGACTGTGTGTGTATTTATGCATGTATGTGTGTTTGTTTGTGTATGTTTGTGGAACCAGCAAATTACAGACCTTATTACTACAGTTTGGGGGGGTAGGGGGTAAACACTGTCACTATACAGTACCACTATATACAGTATGGGGGGTGGACCATGTCACTGACTACTGTGGTCACTTTATAAAGTACTGGGCGGGTAGGGTCAGGCCTGCCATCTCACCAGCAGATTACAGACTATGTCACTAACTTACTATATACAGTACTGGGGGGTTAAATAGTGTCACTATATATATATATATATATATATATATATATATACAGTAATAGGGGGTCAGACCATCTCACAGACTGTGGGCACAGGGTACCTCCTTTTGCAGACATGTAATCTGATTCACATTTTTTTTTCTGTGTTAAATGTAAAATAATTAAAAAAATGTATTAAATTCACATTTTTTGGAGGGGGGAGGGGCGATGGGGGGGCCCCTTCTTAGATTCTTGCACCTGGGCCCTGTGGTTTCTAGTTACGCCTCTGCACGTACAGGCACAACACTCACACACACCTGCAAACTTAAAGTGAAAGTAAACCCTAGCGTTGTACAAACGCTAGGATTTACTATTGAAACAAATAAAGGGCACTTTCATTCATGAAGTATAAGATACTTCATGTAGAAAACTCCTTTACTTGATTCAATCACTTGCCGCTCTTAGCTCCTACAGCAGAGCACGGCTAAAAAATTTACTGCACTGCTATTGGCTAAGAGGTGAAAACGTCACCTCTTAGCCAAAATTTTTTTTAGCCTTGGGCTGCTGTAGCAGCTAAAAACAGCGATCAATTGAATCAAATAAAGGAGCTTTCTGCATGAAGTATCTTATACTTCATGAATGAAAGTGCCCTTTATTTGTTTCAATAGTAAATCCTAGCGTTTGTACAACGCTAGGGTTTACTTTCACTTTAAGCAAGCAAAGACATGTGCACTTATATACTCACACTATCAAACACATTCACATACAGACACTCAAACTAAGTAAAAGCACATGGCCATTACTGGTGTATCCAATATTAAGTTCAATTGCTGCTGCTTTGTTGAATATTGACTCATGTATACAACATTAGGATGTTTCATTTTCTAAGGCAAAAAATAAACTGTAAAATTTTTGCAGACTTTGCTTACGCCCTGAGTCTCTGTGATGTAAAAGATATATATGCTAAATTTCAAGAAGATTAGATAATATTTAGAGGTTGCACACTTTGATCTGTTTTGTAAAAGTAGGCAAAAAATACGATTTTTCAATGTTAATTACTTTTATTGGGAAAATTAGAAATCACAAACTTAAAATACTATTAAAACTATACACTAAGATTAATAGGTAATATGATAGGCAAAACATGTGTTATATTAATCAACTTTGAATGATGGAATCCTTTGCTTTGTTCGCTTGGTGACGACTTTTCTGTGATGCTTGACTACCCTCCACAAGAATTGTTTTTGTTGTTCATCCATGACCGATTCGTTATACTTTTTTATAAGAGCAATTCCTCTTTCTGCGGTATCATTGACAACCTTAAGAGCATTCACATGGCTTCTTATCACTGCAGTATTCTGTCACGTCGTGGATGCCAAACAATTCAAAGAACGTCTTTGTTTTATTAGTAACAAAATGGCTCAGGTCTTTTCCTTCAAAAACCATGTTTTTACCCTCTAATCGTTTCACTTCCTTTTTTTTTGCAGGTTTGGTTTTTAAATTTGTAGTCATATTTTCCTTAACAGCCTGAGTAATACGGTCATCCAAAAAAGCCAATCCTACGTTTGTTTCTGACAGATACCAAAGGTGTCTCTTAGCAACTGTAAGAGCACATTTTTTGATGTCTGCATCTGGGTAAGTGCTCAGAAGCTGTAGCATATCCAAATCATTCTTTGGAGCCCATCGACTTACAATTGCCTCATGCCAAAAGCAAACATATATGAGGGTGACAAAATGTGCAACCCGTTTCATTCCTTCCAATTGACGTTGAGGAATATTCAACTGTTTAGTGAAGAGGACAATTTTAAGTGCATATATTGCCTTTGCCATCCACCTTGCTTGATGCAGTGCCCCTGGGATCCTGAATGTAATGTTTATTCTTATATTAATCTTTTTTTCTTCTTTTGTACACTTAGTTCTTATTTTCGAGGCGAAAATCTTGTCTACTACACTCATTGACAAACTCATACGATCTTCTCTTTGTGACCTAAGAAATTCTTTATCTTCTTGTGATACGCTATTCATGTCCATCACATTTTGCCGGGAAATGTCAAATAAATCTGCTGTTTCACATTTGCTTTATCCGTGTTTCTCGATTTCTCTTTACCCAGATTTTGGTATTCTTTGTACAGCTTCTGTATACCAGCACGGGTATTCTCCTCCGTCTTAATAGGGATATTTGCTTTCCTCCACACTTCCTGTAGCTTAGTACTGGTAGATTTAGCAGCATCCAAAAGTGTTTCTTTCATTTCCTTGTGATGATAAATAAAAACTAAAAGTACTTGTTCCTTTGAAGGGAGCCGAGCTCCTAAAAACTCACCACTAGGCACCTTTTCTAGCAGCCAAATTCCTCTTTTGGTTCCCATTTTAAAGTTCAATTACCTGCAAAAGATGAAAGAAATACTTTAGAAGACCATTAGTGTAAAACACTTCAATGTTAGAAATTTCACTAGTTTATGATAAAAGTGATCAACGTGTGCAACCCCTAAATATTATCCAATCTTCTTGAAATTTGGCATATATATCTTTTACATCATATATATATATATACAGTAATAGGGGGTCAGACCATCTCACAGACTGTGGGCACAGGGTACCTCCTTTTGCAGACATGTAATCTGATTCACATTTTTTTTTCTGTGTTAAATGTAAAATAATTAAAAAAATGTATTAAATTCACCTTTTTTGGAGGGGGGAGGGGCGATGGGGGGGCCCCTTCTTAGATTCTTGCACCTGGGCCCTGTGGTTTCTAGTTACGCCTCTGCACGTACAGGCACAACACTCACACACACCTGCAAACTTAAAGTGAAAGTAAACCCTAGCGTTGTACAAACGCTAGGATTTACTATTGAAACAAATAAAGGGCACTTTCATTCATGAAGTATAAGATACTTCATGTAGAAAACTCCTTTACTTGATTCAATCACTTGCCGCTCTTAGCTCCTACAGCAGAGCACGGCTAAAAAATTTACTGCACTGCTATTGGCTAAGAGGTGAAAACGTCACCTCTTAGCCAACATTTTTTTTAGCCTTGGGCTGCTGTAGCAGCTAAAAACAGCGATCAATTGAATCAAATAAAGGAGCTTTCTACATGAAGTTAACTGTGAAAGATAAATAGGAGCGCCTATGGCTTAGGTACAGTCAGGGATCACACTCTGGGTGGTTAGTGTACTAAAATTAATTATTTATTATAATATCCAAACATTAAACATAAAACAGAGATATGGAATTTAAAACCTCATAAAATCATGGATTCCGTACAACCTTATAACCTAATACAAAGGGTACTACTTAGTTGCATCAGTTCCTTATTATGAGTCAATTATACAAAAATATATGGCAGGGTTTGTGTCCTCTAATGGAACAAGGTTATTATACCAAACTGTAAACCTTCACAACAACTAGTCACAACGACTGGTCGATGCAAATTCGCACCGTATGTATCAATACAAATTTCACACCATATATTATATAAGTGCGTGAACAAGAGACAATAACAGTCTATAGTTCAGAACATTAAAAAACGATGATCTAATATGTCAGAATATTAAAAAACGATGATCTAATATGTTATGGTAGTGATAAAAAACGTGTAAAAAAGGTGTTAAAAAATGAATCACATTGAAAAATATAAAAAATATAAAAAATGGATGAAAAAAAGAAACATAAACTCTGAAATTTTTTTAAAAATTCCAAAAAGTTCAAAAGAAAGTGGGACAAAACCGGTTTGTCAAAAATGTGAATAAGGTCGCAAGGTGATATGCAAAGATAAAGTGATCAAAGTTGTGCAATAAGGTGATCAATGTTGTGCATCAAAAGGTGCTAGTGTGCTTGACTCCTGATAAAACAATGGTGTCTGACTCAAATAAATTGCTAACAATAGACAAATCCCATATTGACCTGTCAATTTAACTTATGCATTATTATTACATAAAAACATAAAAACATATATAAAAACAAATGACAATTCCTAAAAATCCTAAAATATTGTCCAGTTAATAGTCCAATAATGTTGGTCCACACTGGTGGGGGACTGGAGGGAAAAAAACAATTATCTTTGAATTGTGTCCTGATCCAGAGTCCTAATACTGGCTGGATGAATCTGAAATCAAAAACAGAAAGATACCTCACATAAAGGGCCTTTAGGGTGAAGTCCAAATGGTATCAAACTTACCCCCAAAGCCAAGATTCCTGGTACTGGTGTAGCCTCACAAACCTCTACGCGTTTCGGCCCTGCAGCGGGGCCTTTTTCAAGATCAAGAACTGTTTCACTTTCTACATGAAGTATCTTATACTTCATGAATGAAAGTGCCCTTTATTTGTTTCAATAGTAAATCCTAGCGTTTGTACAACGCTAGGGTTTACTTTCACTTTAAGCAAGCAAAGACATGTGCACTTATATACTCACACTATCAAACACATTCACATACAGACACTCAAACTAAGTAAAAGCACATGGCCATTACTGGTGTATCCAATATTAAGTTCAATTGCTGCTGCTTTGTTGAATATTGACTCATGTATACAACATTAGGATGTTTCATTTTCTAAGGCAAAAAATAAACTGTAAAATTTTTGCAGACTTTGCTTACGCCCTGAGTCTCTGTGATGTAAAAGATATATATGCTAAATTTCAAGAAGATTAGATAATATTTAGAGGTTGCACACTTTGATCTGTTTTGTAAAAGTAGGCAAAAAATACGATTTTTCAATGTTAATTACTTTTATTGGGAAAATTAGAAATCACAAACTTAAAATACTATTAAAACTATACACTAAGATTAATAGGTAATATGATAGGCAAAACATGTGTTATATTAATCAACTTTGAATGATGGAATCCTTTGCTTTGTTCGCTTGGTGACGACTTTTCTGTGATGCTTGACTACCCTCCACAAGAATTGTTTTTGTTGTTCATCCATGACCGATTCGTTATACTTTTTTATAAGAGCAATTCCTCTTTCTGCGGTATCATTGACAACCTTAAGAGCATTCACATGGCTTCTTATCACTGCAGTATTCTGTCACGTCGTGGATGCCAAACAATTCAAAGAACGTCTTTGTTTTATTAGTAACAAAATGGCTCAGGTCTTTTCCTTCAAAAACCATGTTTTTACCCTCTAATCGTTTCACTTCCTTTTTTTTTGCAGGTTTGGTTTTTAAATTTGTAGTCATATTTTCCTTAACAGCCTGAGTAATACGGTCGTCCAAAAAAGCCAATCCTACGTTTGTTTCTGACAGATACCAAAGGTGTCTCTTAGCAACTGTAAGAGCACATTTTTTGATGTCTGCATCTGGGTAAGTGCTCAGAAGCTGTAGCATATCCAAATCATTCTTTGGAGCCCATCGACTTACAATTGCCTCATGCCAAAAGCAAACATATATGAGGGTGACAAAATGTGCAACCCGTTTCATTCCTTCCAATTGACGTTGAGGAATATTCAACTGTTTAGTGAAGAGGACAATTTTAAGTGCATATATTGCCTTTGCCATCCACCTTGCTTGATGCAGTGCCCCTGGGATCCTGAATGTAATGTTTATTCTTATATTAATCTTTTTTTCTTCTTTTGTACACTTAGTTCTTATTTTCGAGGCGAAAATCTTGTCTACTACACTCATTGACAAACTCATACGATCTTCTCTTTGTGACCTAAGAAATTCTTTATCTTCTTGTGATACGCTATTCATGTCCATCACATTTTGCCGGGAAATGTCAAATAAATCTGCTGTTTCACATTTGCTTTATCCGTGTTTCTCGATTTCTCTTTACCCAGATTTTGGTATTCTTTGTACAGCTTCTGTATACCAGCACGGGTATTCTCCTCCGTCTTAATAGGGATATTTGCTTTCCTCCACACTTCCTGTAGCTTAGTACTGGTAGATTTAGCAGCATCCAAAAGTGTTTCTTTCATTTCCTTGTGATGATAAATAAAAACTAAAAGTACTTGTTCCTTTGAAGGGAGCCGAGCTCCTAAAAACTCACCACTAGGCACCTTTTCTAGCAGCCAAATTCCTCTTTTGGTTCCCATTTTAAAGTTCAATTACCTGCAAAAGATGAAAGAAATACTTTAGAAGACCATTAGTGTAAAACACTTCAATGTTAGAAATTTCACTAGTTTATGATAAAAGTGATCAACGTGTGCAACCCCTAAATATTATCCAATCTTCTTGAAATTTGGCATATATATCTTTTACATCATATATATATATACAGTAATAGGGGGTCAGACCATCTCACAGACTGTGGGCACAGGGTACCTCCTTTTGCAGACATGTAATCTGATTCACATTTTTTTTTCTGTGTTAAATGTAAAATAATTAAAAAAATGTATTAAATTCACCTTTTTTGGAGGGGGGAGGGGCGATGGGGGGGCCCCTTCTTAGATTCTTGCACCTGGGCCCTGTGGTTTCTAGTTACGCCTCTGCACGTACAGGCACAACACTCACACACACCTGCAAACTTAAAGTGAAAGTAAACCCTAGCGTTGTACAAACGCTAGGATTTACTATTGAAACAAATAAAGGGCACTTTCATTCATGAAGTATAAGATACTTCATGTAGAAAACTCCTTTACTTGATTCAATCACTTGCCGCTCTTAGCTCCTACAGCAGAGCACGGCTAAAAAATTTACTGCACTGCTATTGGCTAAGAGGTGAAAACGTCACCTCTTAGCCAAAATTTTTTTTAGCCTTGGGCTGCTGTAGCAGCTAAAAACAGCGATCAATTGAATCAAATAAAGGAGCTTTCTACGTGAAGTTAACTGTGAAAGATAAATAGGAGCGCCTATGGCTTAGGTACAGTCAGGGATCACACTCTGGGTGGTTAGTGTACTAAAATTAATTATTTATTATAATATCCAAACATTAAACATAAAACAGAGATATGGAATTTAAAACCTCATAAAATCATGGATTCCGTACAACCTTATAACCTAATACAAAGGGTACTACTTAGTTGCATCAGTTCCTTATTATGAGTCAATTATACAAAAATATATGGCAGGGTTTGTGTCCTCTAATGGAACAAGGTTATTATACCAAACTGTAAACCTTCACAACAACTAGTCACAACGACTGGTCGATGCAAATTCGCACCGTATGTATCAATACAAATTTCACACCATATATTATATAAGTGCGTGAACAAGAGACAATAACAGTCTATAGTTCAGAACATTAAAAAACGATGATCTAATATGTCAGAATATTAAAAAACGATGATCTAATATGTTATGGTAGTGATAAAAAACGTGTAAAAAAGGTGTTAAAAAATGAATCACATTGAAAAATATAAAAAATATAAAAAATGGATGAAAAAAAGAAACATAAACTCTGAAATTTTTTTAAAAATTCCAAAAAGTTCAAAAGAAAGTGGGACAAAACCGGTTTGTCAAAAATGTGAATAAGGTCGCAAGGTGATATGCAAAGATAAAGTGATCAAAGTTGTGCAATAAGGTGATCAATGTTGTGCATCAAAAGGTGCTAGTGTGCTTGACTCCTGATAAAACAATGGTGTCTGACTCAAATAAATTGCTAACAATAGACAAATCCCATATTGACCTGTCAATTTAACTTATGCATTATTATTACATAAAAACATAAAAACATATATAAAAACAAATGACAATTCCTAAAAATCCTAAAATATTGTCCAGTTAATAGTCCAATAATGTTGGTCCACACTGGTGGGGGACTGGAGGGAAAAAAACAATTATCTTTGAATTGTGTCCTGATCCAGAGTCCTAATACTGGCTGGATGAATCTGAAATCAAAAACAGAAAGATACCTCACATAAAGGGCCTTTAGGGTGAAGTCCAAATGGTATCAAACTTACCCCCAAAGCCAAGATTCCTGGTACTGGTGTAGCCTCACAAACCTCTACGCGTTTCGGCCCTGCAGCGGGGCCTTTTTCAAGATCAAGAACTGTTTCACTTTCTACATGAAGTATCTTATACTTCATGAATGAAAGTGCCCTTTATTTGTTTCAATAGTAAATCCTAGCGTTTGTACAACGCTAGGGTTTACTTTCACTTTAAGCAAGCAAAGACATGTGCACTTATATACTCACACTATCAAACACATTCACATACAGACACTCAAACTAAGTAAAAGCACATGGCCATTACTGGTGTATCCAATATTAAGTTCAATTGCTGCTGCTTTGTTGAATATTGACTCATGTATACAACATTAGGATGTTTAATTTTCTAAGGCAAAAAATAAACTGTAAAATTTTTGCAGACTTTGCTTACGCCCTGAGTCTCTGTGATGTAAAAGATATATATGCTAAATTTCAAGAAGATTAGATAATATTTAGAGGTTGCACACTTTGATCTGTTTTGTAAAAGTAGGCAAAAAATACGATTTTTCAATGTTAATTACTTTTATTGGGAAAATTAGAAATCACAAACTTAAAATACTATTAAAACTATACACTAAGATTAATAGGTAATATGATAGGCAAAACATGTGTTATATTAATCAACTTTGAATGATGGAATCCTTTGCTTTGTTCGCTTGGTGACGACTTTTCTGTGATGCTTGACTACCCTCAACAAGAATTGTTTTTGTTGTTCATCCATGACCGATTCGTTATACTTTTTTATAAGAGCAATTCCTCTTTCTGCGGTATCATTGACAACCTTAAGAGCATTCACATGGCTTCTTATCACTGCAGTATTCTGTCACGTCGTGGATGCCAAACAATTCAAAGAACGTCTTTGTTTTATTAGTAACAAAATGGCTCAGGTCTTTTCCTTCAAAAATCATGTTTTTACCCTCTAATCGTTTCACTTCCTTTTTTTTTTGCAGGTTTGGTTTTTAAATTTGTAGTCATATTTTCCTTAACAGCCTGAGTAATACGGTCGTCCAAAAAAGCCAATCCTACATTTGTTTCTGACAGATACCAAAGGTGTCTCTTAGCAACTGTAAGAGCACATTTTTTGATGTCTGCATCTGGGTAAGTGCTCAGAAGCTGTAGCATATCCAAATCATTCTTTGGAGCCCATCGACTTACAATTGCCTCATGCCAAAAGTGAACATATATGAGGGTGACAAAATGTGCAACCCGTTTCATTCCTTCCAATTGACGTTGAGGAATATTCAACTGTTTAGTGAAGAGGACAATTTTAAGTGCATATATTGCCTTTGCCATCCACCTTGCTTGATACAGTGCCCCTGGGATCCTGAATGTAATGTTTATTCTTATATTAATCTTTTTTTCTTCTTTTATACACTTAGTTCTTATTTTCGAGGCGAAAATCTTGTCTACTACACTCATTGACAAACTCATACGATCTTCTCTTTGTGACCTAAGAAATTCTTTATCTTCTTGTGATACGCTATTCATGTCCATCACATTTTGCCGGGAAATGTCAAATAAATCTGCTGTTTCACATTTGCTTTATCCGTGTTTCTCGATTTCTCTTTACCCAGATTTTGGTATTCTTTGTACAGCTTCTGTATACCAGCACGGGTATTCTCCTCCGTCTTAATAGGGATATTTGCTTTCCTCCAGACTTCCTGTAGCTTAGTACTGGTAGATTTAGCAGCATCCAAAAGTGTTTCTTTCATTTCCTTGTGATGATAAATAAAAACTAAAAGTACTTGTTCCTTTGAAGGGAGCCGAGCTCCTAAAAACTCACCACTAGGCACCTTTTCTAGCAGCCAAATTCCTCTTTTGGTTCCCATTTTAAAGTTCAATTACCTGCAAAAGATGAAAGAAATACTTTAGAAGACCATTAGTGTAAAACACTTCAATGTTAGAAATTTCACTAGTTTATGATAAAAGTGATCAACGTGTGCAACCCCTAAATATTATCCAATCTTCTTGAAATTTGGCATATATATCTTTTACATCACTGAGACTTGGGGCGTAAGCAAAGTCATATGAAAATCACATCTTTGGAAAAATGAAACACCCTAATGAACATATACTGTATATATTTATATACAGAAACTACACAAATATAAATGCATATAGAAACACAAATGTATATTTTGTGTTTACTTGATGTGGGTTAAAGCTAAACTAATCCAACTTGGTGTCATTTTTCCTTTTTAATTTTTTTTTTTTTTTTCATTTATAGTATTCGTTAAAATTGTCACTTTCCTCATCATACACACAGCAGAGCACATGCTCATCTATGCAAGGAAAAAGGCAATAACACATAGCTTTGCACATATATGACTTGGGCATGGAAATTCTTAAATAAAACTTCTCCATCAAAGAATAGGTTGTATTATTAATTTCTGTGAGTTGGATAAGTTTAATTCCAAAATGTCTATCTTGTTTTAACACTTGTCTGCCACTGTGACAATATGCACTATTTTGGTTCCCCATTTCCCAACAAAAGAACATCAGAAGGTCCCAGGAAGACTGATAATGCATTGGCCCTTGTTGAAGAAACACAGCAGTGGTGCAGCAGATAACCGGTTCCCTGCAATTTTAGCTTGCACCTCTACAGTGTTTATTTTTCTTGGATTCCCAATGTGTCAAAAGTAGAAAAAAGGCAGCAGTGCAGCGGATAACTGTTTCCCCAGCAGACTGACTTTGGGAAGACCAGTGAGGACAAGACATTGGTGCATTGAATGATTGGACTGAGACATCAGGGAAGCAACATGTGGTGCCGTGGTAGGACCTGGAAAAATCTCTGAAGACTATGCTACAAAAAATAAAATAAAAAATACTGGCATCTTTTGAGGAAAAACTTTTGAATTGGTTACTTCAGGATGCTCCTGGGCATTTATTGTCCTTGGCACCCTGGGCAGTTGCCTGCTTCTCCCACCACTGCCACATAAAAACTTCTCACACCAAAGTGAGACAGCTCCATACAACACCTAAACACCTAGTAGCGTAGATGTATACCAACTCACGTTCCTTAATAATATATAGTAAAACATCTTAAGATTGTTATCTTTGACCTACGGAACAAAGTGCGTCAACATGACGTCCCATCTCCCTATAGTACCTGAAAAACGACCAAGGGCTATGATTAAAATATAGCACTAGTTAGCTCCACATAAAGATGAATATCCCCCATTAAATAAATGTTGCATTATAAAACTTTAACAAAAATACTTAGACACCCGGTCTGTAAAAAAGCCCCCAACTTGGAACTTGAAACCGCAGACCTTAAACATTAGTTCCTGCACTCTGGAGTTTGGATTGTGGACTCTGAACTGCAGGCTTTATCCCAGCACTTTCATCCTCTGAGTTCACCTCATTTTTGCTTTTACTTCAATCCCTAATTCCCCAACAGCAATCTTCCCCTCAATACCCTTTCACCAGTACCCACACTCCTAAAAACCCCACCTTCACCGCTCTAACTCAACCCAGTACACTGACTAGGCTAGGTTAGCTCTTTCTTAGTATCATAGCACAACAGCTTTACCACACTATGACCCAAAAACTTAACAAGAGAGAGGGCACACTCCAAATTGCAACCCAAAATGTTAAGGGGTTCCTCTCGGCAGAGAAATGCTCCATAGCTTTCCATGACTTCTATAAGAGGAAAGTAGACGTAGCAATGACTCAGGAAACCCATTTCACCAGACACAAAGAACCCATGTTATCCAAGAGATATTTTGACCAGCATTACTGTAATTCAGGTCCAAATAGGAAAAATGGAGTGTGCATCTCATTCAGACGCAACATTCCCTTTGAACTCTTGCAGAGGTACGTAGATAAGGAAGGCAGGATGCTTGTCCTGGTTGGACTTTGCTACGGGACCCCGGTAACGTTTGCCAACATATATGCTCCAAACAAACCTACCATTCACTTTTATAAATTAGTGATTAACACTCTTATAGACAATGCTAAGGGCCCGATTATACTTGGAGGTGACTTTAACTTCCCCATGCAACCTGCACTAGACACATCAACAGGAAGGTCATACTTACGTAAAAACACCCTAAAGAATAACTATACGGCCCTACAATACATAAACCTCTTTGATACCTGGAGAATAGCGCACCCAAGTAAGAGGGACTATACCTTTTTTTCCCACCCGCAACATTCATACTCTCGATTGGACTACATCCTGAGCAGTCAGGCTCTCCTTTCGAACATGATACACTCCAAAATAACCCACACAACTTGGTCCGACCATAGCATGGTTACAACAATATTTAAATGGACAGGTAGGACACGCAACACATTCAATAGGAGACTTAATGATTCCTTGCTCACTAGTCAGGAAGTAGTAGATGAGCTTAAAGCGTCTTCAGAGGAGTTCTTCTCCCTGAATAAGCCAGAGGATACGTCGTCCGCGAACAACTGGGAGGCATACAAATGCTACATACGTGGCATCCTGATAAAGCACAATGCCAAGCAGAAAAAACTATATGCGACTCAATTCTCTGAATTAACTTCTGCATTGACCGCGCATGAAACATTGCATAAAGCAAATCCAAAGTCTAACACAAAGCTCGCTAAATTAAACGAAGCAAGAGAAACCCTTAACAAATTTCTAACACAAAGCGCGCATATGAGAGCCCTCACAACTAAATCTAGATTCTTCGCGGACAGCAACAAGGCAGGTCGCATGCTAGCCAGGTCACTTAAAAAGCATCACAAACGCGTTTATTTCATACTACACAAACCTATACAATATAGCAAAAGTCTCAGCACTTGATGCACAGATCAAGCTGAATTCCTTCCTGGCGGAGATACCTACACCCTCCCTTACGGAAGATGACAGGCAAATTTTAGATTCCCCTATTACAATAAAAGAAGTTGTCTTGGTGATCAAGTCACTACCTGGTGGGAAGTCCCCTGGTCCGGATGGCATTACTGCGAGACTATACCAGCTCCTACAGGAGCAATTAAGCCCACATCTCTGTTCACTCTTTACAGACATAGACCGAGGTAAAGTCTTCCCTAGCACCTTATTAGAGGCATTAATAACTGTGATCCCGAAACCAAATAAAGCTACAGATATTGTAGGCAACTATAGGCCAATATCACTCATTAATATAGATATGAAATTATACGCTAAAATCCTAGCAAACCGCATAAACACAGTTCTGCCTAAAATAGTCCATCCGGACCAGGTGGGCTTCATTAGAGGACGAGAGGCCAAAGATAACTCTATAAGACTTCTCCATTCTTTGCAATTTGCCCGTGACAACCATACTCCGATTTTCCTGCTATCCACCGATGCGGAGAAGGCTTTCGACAGGGTGGACTGGCAATTCATGTGGGCCGCCCTGTCGAAGTTTGGCTTCTCCGAAATGTTTGTTAAAAGAATACAGGCCCTATATCATAACCCAAGCGTTAGAGTTAAGATCAACGACGTTACCTCCCAATCGTTTACTATATCTAATGGCACAAGGCAAGGGTGTCCACTCTTGCCCTTGCTATTTGCATTAACAGTAGAAATTTTAGCAATACAAGTGAGGAATAACCCACATATCCAGGGCATAAAACTAGGTGAAATAGACCAGAAATGCCTCTTTTTCGCGGACGACGTGATTTTCACCTTAAAGTCACCGTCGACCACACTTCCGGCACTTCTAGATACATTGGAGAATTATAAACAAGTCTCTAACTTTTCTATTAATATGGATAAATCTGGCCTAATGACGATCAATTTAACATCACAAGAAGTTGAAACTATAGCGCACATAGGAAGGTTTAGCATAACAGATAAACTTCAATACTTAGGAATAGTCATATCATATGACACTGACAAACTATTTACGGATAATTTCCTCGCACTCCAGTCACGCACCAAAAACTTATTGGAAAAGTGGTATACACAGGGACATCTGTCCTGGTTTGGAAGAATTAACACAGTTAAAATGATGATCATTCCTAAATACCTATATATCTTTCAAACACTCCCACTGGCTCTTCCAAACTCATATCTTAAGACACAACAAAAGCTAATTAATTCATTCATCTGGTCATACAAACGCTCTAGAGTGGCACAGCACACATTATACCTTAGCAAAGAGGATGGGGGTCTCAATGTTCCTAATATCACCAACTATTACAGAGCAGCACATTTAGCAAGAATAATTTCTTGTAATCACGCACCTTCCGCAAAATGATGGGTACAGACAGAAGGTCATTTGTCCCAGGTTAGATACATGAGAGACTTACCCTGGCTCCCTCGAGACCACATATGGCACAGCGTAACGACTACATTAGAGCTACACTCGAAGTGTGGGACTATGTCATAACTCATGTCAAAGGTGTATCGACTGTAATATCTCCACTTACCCCACTACTTAACAATCATTTGTTCCTACAGCACAGCAGATTACTAACCCAGTAAGGCATTTGCAGAACCTTCCTTTATACCTATTTGTAGGTCCAATGGGCATAAAAGACAGAATTGTACTAGAGGAAGAACTAGGACCCCCATTTCATAGCTGGTATACATACCTGCAAATTAGGCATGCTATACATAACAACCCACACAAGAGAGATACCCTCAGACCACTAACCACATTTGAGCAACTGTGTATCACCCCTGTTATTACGAGAGCTCACCTGTCCACAGTATATAAAATCCTTAGGAATACATTTCCTGAGACACGCCCTTTATACCTAGATAGGTGGTCTGAGGAAATACCGCATGACCTATGCGAAGAAGATTTGAAGCGTTGTTTCCGTAACATACACTCCTCCTCAACCTCCCTCTTGCTATCAGAACTAAATTACAAAATCATGGCCCGCTGGTATTTGACTCCGCATCGCCTGCGAGTTATCTACCCAACGGCCTCATCTAGCTGTTGGAGAAGATGTGGTGAGATGGGCACCATGGCACATATCTGGTGGTCTTGCCCGAGCTTAACCATATTTTGGCAACAAGTGGCTAAACATATGAGCGAAACGCTAAACACAGAAATTACGCTAAACCCACACATCATCCTCCTTAATCATGCTCCAAAACTCCCTTGTGCCTATAGGAAAAAGCTATTTTTGATAATGCTGACATGTGCTAAGAGATTAATCCCCAGGTTATGGAAGTCAACAGAAACTCCCACAATAGCCCAATGGGTAGCGGAGGTTAATCACGTGATACTATTAGAAAAAATGCACTAATGCTACCTAGGTAAACGAGAGATGATAACTAATGTACAGTTTATCTGGGAGCAAAGACCTCATAGTACCCTTTAAAATAGTTTTAGAACTAGTAGACGAATACTGGGTTTAAAAATTAAAAATTAAACATGTGAATTGTTAGCTGCTAGTTAGAACATAAAACCATTACTTTAGCTATCAACTCTATTAGTACAAACATGTCGGTGTACAACCTGATTCTCTTCCCCCCTTTACCCCAGACGCCATGTTCCTTTGAGTATGCATTCCGATTCCCATAATTCACCTTGAACAAATCATTGAGCTGTGTAGTACTAATTTAGAGCATTGAATTTAGACTGTTTTTCCTTTCTCTTCCTTTCTCTTCCAACAATCTTTATATTTTTCTTTTTTTATCCCTCATTTACCCTACCTCCCTTCCCCTCGCCACCCACAAAAAAGCTGGGCCACTGGTTTACTGATATTTGACAATGCTTAATTTGAAAATATTGTATTGTTGCTTATTTGCCTACTATGTCAAGAATTTGTATTTTGATTTGTTGTAACCCAGTGAACCCTATTCTAATAAAAATCATTTAAACAAAAAAAACTTCTCACACCTCCAGTAAAAAGTATCAGATTTCCAATGTGGTTGGGGAGCCAACATGGGGGGGGAGTGCACTTGGGGGGTGCACTATTGCCCTAGATCACCATACTGCTACTACACCTGCTGGATGCATGTTCTAAGTTTGAGCCCCCCATGCTGGGGCACCCTAAGACCTTATGCAAATGCCGGCCCTGATTATTCAGATAGAACATGCAATTTTAAACTACGTTCCAATTTTATTCAAATTTACTTTGTATCTTTGTATCCTTTGTTAAAATGTAAAGCTAAGTAGGCTGATAGGAGCTTAGGAGCATGCACATGTCTTTACATTCTGTGGCAGCAGTATTTTTACAACTATGTATAACATTGCTATAAACATTGTTGAAAACACTATTGTCAGATGACTACAGAAAAGTGCACACTCCAGAGCTCAAAAAGGAAGCAAAATTGATACTAAACGTAAAAGTTGTTTATAATTTCATGCTCTATTCAATCTATTTTAGTTTAATTTTGACTTTACTGTCCCTTTAAAATGTGTCAAGTGAACATGTTTAATTTCAATTTGCCAAGTGTCAAGAACATCATCTATTTCTTCTTTATCATACTTTTCATATAGTCATGCGTCTAACCAATTGAAAAGGCATTATAAAGGAATGAATACAAGGTTCTCGCATGGAAAAGTGTTGTTAATTGGAATGGGACTATAGACTTTGGGGTATTTAAAAGGTTTTTTATTTACTCACAGCAGGCATTGATTAGCAGGAACTAATGAATAAAAGTGCACGTTGGTTAATTATTGGATCACCCTTGCACTCCAATAATCTTAGTAATGGTACCAGCAAATAGTGGTACTTTTCTACAGTGTCTAGACACAATGACAATGATTGCAGTTTAAAAATGCTCACCTTGCTTTGGATTTTGAGGATCAGAAATAAAGATGTGCTGCATTCTTAAGATGGAAAAAAAGGATTATTTTATGATATTTAAAGGAACAGTCTATTCAAAATTAAACATGATTCAGATAAGGCATGTAATTGTAAACAACTTTCTAATTTACTTTTATCATCACATATTCTTTGTTCTCTTGGTATTCTTTGTTGAAAGGTAAACATAGGTAGGCTTTTATGCTAAATTCTAATCCCTTGAAGGCTGCCTCTTATTTCAGTGCATCTTGACCATTGTTCACAGCTGTACAGAGATAGTTCAGTACTGAAATAAGGGGGCAGTCTGCAGAGGCTTAGATACAAGGTAATCACAGAGGTAAAAAGTGTATTAATGTAACTGTTGGTTATGCAAAACTGGGGAATGGGTAATAAACAGATTAACTATCTTTTTAAACAACAAACATTCTGGAGTATACTGTCCTTTTAACATAGGCAAACTGACAAAAGTTATTGTGTCTAAAATAGCATCCACTATGAGATTTACATATTTATACAAGCAAGAAAGGAACCTATGCACACATACTATACATTCCTTTATCATAAAGTAAATTAAAAATACAGATTATTGAACACACACACAATACAAAGGACCAGACGCATCAGAAGCACCAACACATGATTTTCATTGACCTTTACTGTTTGCCATGAGCTCATATTCTAGTAGGTATTTGTATTGATTTTGCTACTTACATGTTTTCTGAAGTCACATGCAGACCTCATATATACTGAAGTTCTTTTAAGTGAACATGTATAAAAAATAATGTAATATTCCTTTCTTTTTACTATAATGACTAAACTATACATCTCCTGTCCTGTCTCTGCTTTTATTATCTTGCATGGATATCTGAAAAATACAGAGGATACCTGCCAGTTATCCCATCAGGCCTTGGTTATATCCAGACCCAGACTACAACAGAACAACTACAGGTTGAAAAATGTACACCTGATGGGAGCTCTCAGTCTCCTTATGGTAAATACTCACCTCATATGACCGAGTATACCGTCTCCCTTTGGTGATATAATCACCTCATATGACCGAGTATACCCTCTCCCTGTGGTGATATACTCACCTCATATGACCAAGTATACTCTCTCCTTGTGGTGATATACTAAACTCATATGACCGAGTATACCCTCTCCCTGTGGTGATATACTCACCTCATATGAACAAGTATTCCCTTGCCCTGTGGTGATATAGTTACCTCATACGACCGAGTATACCTTCTCCCTTGTGATCTACTCACCTCATATGACTGAGTATACCCTCTCCCTGTGTTGATATACTTACTTCATATGACCGAGTGTACCCTCTCCCTTTGGTGATATACTCACCTCATATGAACGAGTTTACCCTCACCCTGTGGTGATATAGTTACCTCATATGACCAAGTATACCTTCTCCCTGGTGATCTACTCACCTCATATAACTGAGTATACCCTCTCCCTGTGGGGATATACTTACATCATATGACCGAGTATACCCTCTCCCTGTGATAATATACTATCTCATATGACTTATTATACCCTCTCCCTGTGTTGATATACTTACCTCATATGGCTGAGTATACCCTCTCCCTGTGGTAATATACTATCTCATATGACTGAGCATACCCTCTCCCTGTGTTGATATGCTTACCTCATATGATTGAGTATACCCTCTGCCTGTGGTGATATACTATCTCATATGACGTAGTATACCCTCCCCTGTGTTGATATACTTACCTCATGACCGTGTATAGTATATATGAGTACACTTCCTTAAGGTGATAAGGACTTATACCACCTCCTACCTTTCATTCTTACATCTTTGGAATTTTATACTATCTAAGGACTATTGCACCACTAGTGTGTTTTCAGGTTCTACATACCATACTAAGTTAAATTCGCAGGCCATGAAAAATTATTCTTTAAGCAACAGAGATTAAAGGAACAGTACAAATCTTAATATAAAAAGTTTAGTTTAAATTCATTGTTTATGCATATTACAACAACTTTGCAATTTACTTTAATTATTATTATTATTATTTCCTCCTTTAATTTAGCTCTGAAAATTGTGGAATTCCTTATTCTCAGAACTTGAAATGCTCTCTGCTATATTCTCAATGCTAACCCTGCAAGATGTATTTTCCTAATCGGATTTAACTGATAACATCTGCAAACTAATGCACTTTATACTGGCATTATGACTGTGGATAGCCTTGTTGTTTGCAGACTCCTTGAAATAAGGCAAACTGTGTGTGGAGTTTGGCTAGTAAAAACAATTGCAGCAAATAATACATGAATTTGTTTTAAACAAATATAAACTTGGCTGAAATGTTATTCTACAGCAGAAATGTCTTATAATTTCTAGCTAGGCAGTGTGCACGTCTGGAATCTACATGACAGTCAATAGTGTGGCCATCTAGTGCTCGAACTAATATATAACATTGTTGCAAAACTGCTGTCATATAGTATAGACTTGTGCGCCCAAAACATTGTGGTTTATATCTACATAGAGTGTAGTTTTCAGTACTGAGCATGTGAAAATATTTTGCAAAACAAATATGCTATTCACATACTTAACTTCCTATACAGAGTGATGGCAGTAATGCCATTAAATTAAACGTAATGTCACTGGCAAATTAATAAAGAACTAGTGTAGGTGGGAGAAAAGTTATAATAGAAACCTGTTTTATGTTTTGCAGAATATTGTTTTGCAAATATAATCATTTTTTTTAAAATTGAATATGAAATGTTTTGCTGTGTATTTCAGTCTCTCTTTTATGTCTGTTTATAGTAGAAGCAATTCAACATGCAAATGCTGTTACATTTCCTAGTATAATCCACAGCACTCTCGGCATGGTTAATTAATATCTCATTTTATCATTCCTCTGCCTACACTCATTGAGAGCTAACAGAAAACGACATACCATGGAGTTTGATTAGTATTCAACAACACATTTTCCAAAAATTACAAATTGGTTTGATTTCCTTTGGCAGGGAATCACGTTGCAAAGAATAAATGGCAAAAATAATATCATAGCAGATAGTAGCCACACCCTCCATGGAGAGAAAAAAAGCTTCTCAAACAAAATGTGAAGCACTGACAATGACAAAGTACATAGAAACGTTGCAAGACTTGTCAGGAATTTATTCTACAACACAAATCAAGTACTTGTAACCAAATATTTAAAAAATCTACAATATTTAGCACCTGGAGATCACCAAGGAATTGTGTACAGAAAGTGTTTACTAAATAGAAAATCGTATTCAGTTCCATATATCAACAAACCCTTTAAGAATGTGAGATTTGCTTGTACCCTATGGTGTCATTTTAATATTGACGTTTTAAGAATTTTTTAAATTAAGTTTACCAGATAGGTATAACAAAGTAGAATGTTTTCACCTAACAGTGTGGTAAGGTAATTCCTGTACTAGATAAGGGCTCCATTTAATCAAGGAAGCTGCTTTGGAGCCATTATGGCTCCTTCCTCCTCCCGACCCTAAAAAATAACTATTATTTAAGCCAGGCAAAAAATAATACAATAAATCGTATTTCAACCGACTAGGACAAAATGACCTATGCGTTTCATGCAGCAACCTCTGCATTTCGTCAGGGTAAATAATGCCCTCTACAGCTTCAATTTTATACCTCAGTATTAACCCTTAAATGTATAAATCAACATTTTTCAAATGTGGAGTTTAGCATCCCAAATTATGTATCTGCTATCTGCTGCTCACTTAGTACCTGTCCTACATCAACTATATGTGTTAGTCCTTTTGGTCTACCTGCCATTGCAATTGCATAAATTACTTTACCTGGTACCAGTTCATTGGTCGGACATGGCAATTACTTCAGAAAGCTACAATGTGAGCGGGGGGCATGTATAGGTTCCCAGAGGTGGTTGTGGCGTCCGGGCAGGTATTGGAAATGAGCGATATGTTCCATTACCTGCCCCAGGCACCGCAACCACCGCTGGGAACCTGTACATGCCCCCCCCCCCCGATCTGTTCCAATACCTGCCCCGGGCACTGCAGCGGGAACCTATACATGTTCCAACCCCCCACAGCGGGAATCCCTTCTCCTTCCCTTATAACATGGTTACATAATTTGGGACGCTAAACTCCACATTTACCCAACATTTTATCTGGGTAACTAGTGCCCTTTTATGGCCTCAATTTTATACAACAGTGTTGACCTTTTTAGCAAAAATGTGTTAGTTTAAGCATTAAATAAACATTTTACCTGCATATATATTTCATATAACATATTTTATTCTATATACACATTATTAACATATACTATGTCATCCTACATATACATTTTAAACAAAACAGTTTAAACAAAATTGTAACCAAATTAGGAACAATAGCATTATTAGACTGGGATCTTATGAAGCAACTGAAAAATAGCGTACAATGTGCAGACGAAGAAAAAAAATAACAACACGTGCGTGTCTGAAAGGGCTAGATTATGAGTGGTGTGCTAGCAGTTGCGCGCAAGCAATAAAAGGTTTATCATAGGTGTTTGCACACATCGGAAGTATTGCGCGTATTACAAGTTGAAAGTAAAGGCATTTGCTCAAGTGCAATTGAATTTAATGCATATCTGGATAGCGCGACTTCAAAACTTCAGTTAACTGTTAGGCTAGAATAAAAAGTTGCACAAAACACATTAAAAATACATTAAAAAGTAATATTGCATAAAAAAGTTATAAGGGCTCAAAGATTTGAGGTCTCATGAGTTAGGGAAAATGGACTACAAATGGAATTAACATAGAGATCCATACATATACATGTCTAAATATGTATATATAAGTGTTTATGTATTTATTGTAAATATTTTACATTTCAATGTTCTTCATATAGGGAATATGTTCTAAGTATTTATATAATATATTTCTATATATTTCTGAATATATCTATACCTATTTATATATATATATATATATATATATATATACTGTACATACACACATAAATACACACATGCAAGTCCTGGTGAACATTTCCTAAAAAAATACCTGGGGGGGTGGGGGCTGGGGTGGCAGCGGAATTTTGAGTGCCTAGGGCAGCACAAAAACAAAAATATGCCACTGTGTGTATATATATATATATATATATATATATATATATATATATATATATATAAAATCAAAAACGTAACGGAGGGGACGCAAATGCAGTATGGAGCTTAATATAAACTCAAAATTAAATATATAATTAGAAATTTAGCCAAAATTTTAATTATGGATGTAGTGGTGCAGACCCTTGAAAAATTATGATATGAAATGGCAAGAGGGGAAGCCTCAGGATTGTAATCCTGAACTAAAGACAGGGAATTCAGCACTCTTTTACAAAATAAGCTCTTATCACACAGTTTTTTTCAAAGTTGCAATTTTTATTGTGGGTTAGCATCTACACCCAGCTGCACACAGCACCCCTGTGAGGGTGAGTAACGCTGGTCAGGTTTTCAAAGGGGATCTAAGCAGACTGTTTAGTGGATTCCCTAGATATATACAGAGCAAAACACAAGATTTATAATAGTGCACAACAGAATAGTACAGCAGAGTCTCATATCCAGCTGGAGACTGTTAGAATGGAATAGTACAAGACATGCAAGATTTATGCTGTAGCCAAAGCTCGTCGTATAGCAAGTTTGTCATGCAGTCACATTTATTAGCCAGGCAAAAAGCATCACGTGTTTTAAGCAGCCACAGATAGTATTTTCAGCAGCAAGGTTAGAGAGCGTATATTAGTAGGCACGCACACAAATAATGCAGATATAGTCACTTTTTCAAGTATTATCCAGAGATCAACCAAGTATATCGGTATGATGTTCAAAGTGTGTCCGCATAGCTGCTACTTTCATACAGCAACCCACCGCGGGGAAACAGCAATAGGAGAATACTACCCAGTATGATAGCTGGCAGTGTTAGATTATGCCGTTTATAAAGGCAGTGTTCATACGGCCTGTTCTTGCATTATCCGTATCCGATCTCGTTGCTGATGTCCTACTTTGCCTCTTTCAATAAGAAGATTGTGGCTGCTCAAGCAGATTCTGTGTGCAAAAGCGGAACTGAGCCTTCATTCGTGAGTCCACAGTGGCAAACACATGCGTCACATGACCAGTCGGCTTGACCAATGCCGACACACGTTTCACCCGCTCGTCTTCACTTCAGACCGGGCTTCGTCAGGGCGGAATTTAGATTACATCATTACGTCCTTATTTATAAGGACCGTAACAGCGCCTCTGCTGGTAGGTGAAATTATAGCATGTCATATCCAAGCAGTCGTTACAAAGGAGATTTTTTAGATTGCCTGGAGCATACTTGAGTAGAATATAAAGCTGTATCGATAGACACATTCTTAACATTAGTATTAAAAAGTCAAAAGGTTTCTAATTTTACAAATTGAAAGAATTATCTAATAGTGTTAAAGAAAGTTAGACAAAATAGTATATATATATATACATGTGTATAGTTTTAAAAGGATTTTGTGCAAGCCTATATATAAAAAAATGTTCATAGGGTTTCCAATAGAAAAAATGAAAAGAATAACAAAATTCTTTGTACCCTTAAGTTTTACTCGTTTATGTAATCAGAATAACCATGGATTTATTAAAGGAAGCAAGCCATATCCAGCTTATCATTTAAACCATATGGAAGATGGGTCTCAAGAATTCCTGCATTCCTTGTGGAGGAGGGCTTTATCATTATCCCCACCTCTGCCATTCATGATGCCTATGTCAATGCCTATGAACCTTAAAGAGTCAGGATCACAAGCATGAGTCTGTTCAAAATGTTTTGCCACGTTACTTTTTGGATTTTTGTTCTTTATACCATCACAGTGTTCAGTGATTCATTTTTTTAAGGCTCTTCTAGTTTTCCCTACATAGAAAAGGGGGCAGCTACAGGCAAGTAAGTAGATAACACCTTCAGTGTTGCAGTTCACAAAATATTTGAGTTTGTAAATTTTTCCTGTATTGGTACTAAACTCTTTGTTTTTTTGCATGTATCTACATGCTACACATTTCCCACAGGGAAAATTTCCTGCTGATCTATGTTTAGTCAACCAATCCATTTGTTTTGGTTGGGACACATATTGCCTCCTTACCAATTTATCTTTTAGATTCGGTGCCCTCCTAGCAGTTATGTTTGGAAGTCACCCACTTCTTGAGAAACATTTGCATCGCTAGTAAGCACTTGCCAGTTTTTTTCAAGAACTTTCCTCAGGGTATGCCAATGGCAATTGTAGTCAGTGATAAGTCAAATTTTAGGGTCTTTCTTCTTTACTTGAGACGAGAGGAGTTTATCTCTATCTTCATGCATTGCATGATTAAATGCCCTTTTTACAACTCTTTTAGAATAACCTCTATCCATGAATCTTATTTCCATCTCACAAGCATGTTTTATATATTTTTCTTTAGTTGAGCAATTTCTGCGCAACCTAAGGAATTGTCCCTTAGGGATTCCCTTTTTAAGATGATTAGGATGGTGGCTCGATGCAGGAGACTATTTGTCGCTGTATCCTTACGATAATTTTCAGTTGTTAGAGTTCCTTTTTCAATCCTTATTTTGACATCTAGGAAGGAGATTTCTTCCCTACTGTATTGTAGGGTTAGGGAGATGTTCCTGTTATTTGCATTAAGAATGCTCACAAATTCATTGAGAGTGTCTTCTGGACCTTCCCATACCAGGAAGACATCGTCCACATACCTCAACCATATATGGGCGTATCTCTCAAAAATGGAATTTTAGAACACTTCGTCCATCTCCCAACTGCCTAGATGCAGACACGCATAAGTCGGGGCGCATGTTGCGCCCATAACTGTGCCTCGCACATTGTTAGTGAGAACAAATGTTAGTAGGTTCACCACAAAATCAATGTGTTTTTGGACTTGTATTCCTCTTGTCATGAGAAAATGTTTACATGCATCAATCCCTACTTTGTGTGGAATTGAGGAATAGAGTCCTTCAACATCTAGGCATACCAAAATTGCTTCCTGAGGAACTGACAACCTGTCAATTTTCCTAAGAAAGTCAGAAGTGTCAAGGACGAAAGAGGGCATAGTCTCTAGAAATGGTCTCAAAAAGTGATCTATATAGTTCCCCAGGTTCTCAGTAAGACTGCCATTGCCAGCAATTATTGGCCGGCCAGGTGGATTGGCCCAGTTCTTATGTATCTTGGGGATACAATAGAACACTGGCATGACCGGGTGTTCTGGATAGAGGTATTTGAATTCAGAGTTAGTAATTATTTTATTCTCTTTTGCTTCTTTTAGAAGATTAAATAGAGATATTTGGAGAGAGGAGGTTGGATTGAAGGAGAGGCAATGATATTGGCTTCTATCAAGAAGCTGTCTTTTCACCTCAAGGACGTACATTCTCTCATCCCACAGGACAAGATTGCCTCCTTTATCTGGTGCCTTGATGACCACGCCCTTGGTGTTCATCAAGTCATTAAGTGCTTTTCTTTCTGGCCTACTTAGGTTGTCATCTACCAGTCCAAATAGAGAGAGATTGACTATGTCTTTTTCCACCTGCCTCACAAAGATATTTATGGCAGGTACCATCGACAACTGTGGCATATATTTGGACTTCGCTTTAAAATTTGAAGGAACAGTTTCACATGTTCCTAGGTTTTCTGTTTGTGTGGGGGTATAGTTGCTTCCTTCTGAATCAGCAAGGAGGTTTTGAAGATCAATATAGGCTTCCCTGTCTCCTTGCGTTAACTAGATGTCATCAATTAGATGCCTACTCTTGCTTTTCATTATTTGAGACAATACAATCCGTCTTACAAAAAGGTGTAAATCCTTCAAGAAGTTAAATTTGTCAAGATTATTCGTTGGACAAAATGAAAGTCCTCTTTTGAGGACCGCTATATGCATAGTATTTAGTTTAAAGGAGGACAGGTTAATTACCTGTAGATCATCATTCTCTCGTTTTAGAAGCCCCTGCACCCCCGAAACCGTCGGGGTCTGTTCTGACTGTAACCCCCTTGGGTCTGGTCGTAGCTCTGTTGATGACGTTGTCTGGAAGGGTACCGTGTCTCTCCAGAATTTGTATTTGTTCCCCCTCCTCCTCTTCCTACCACCTCTCCTCCTTCCCCTAAAAAAGACTGTTTTTTAACAGGATTAGTCTTATTTTGTTCAACCTCGGCATCGGAACCATCCGTGCCAGAATCATATGTTCCTCTGATGGATTGATAGCTATAAACTTTATTGTTTTTATAGTCCTCATTGTCTCTAGAGAACTTCCTTCCCTTTCTAAGTTTTATTTAATTTTGTAGCCTTGCTAGTTGTTCTTTAATTTCTTCATTCAATTTAATAAAATTGGAATTTGACTCAAATGTGTTGACTATTTTGAGGGAGTCTTCAGCTGTTTCGAATAACCATTTTATTCATCAAGGTTATGGAGCATTCTGAAAGACTGGTATTCCAGTCTTCTAAGAATTCATCTCCTCCTTCATCCTCTCTTAGATTAGTACCTGGATCTAGTCTTAGACGTAGGCCCCTTGGTATGATCTTCATTTTAATATAATTTTACAAGCTAGAAGTTTCTGCCCTCACCTTCACTTGTTTTACAAGAAGTTTTTTATAATTCTTAAATGCACCATATATATTAACCGGTGCATTGCTTGTGTCCTGATTTTCTTCAAGGTTAGACATAGGCAGGGAGGCTGTGAGCTCAGCCTCCCAGTTAGCGTCAGAAAGTGTAAATGCCATGGTATATAAACAAATAATTACTAGCTTGTAATGAGACTCCACCGGGTAAGGTAGATACGCCAATCCCACAACAAAACTCGCTTTCTAGTATATAAATGTCTCGGGGTCACCCAACACGGAGACCTATAAATGGGCTCTTGCCCAAGTACAATAGGTTTAGCCTAATAATAATCAAAAACGTAACGGAGGGGACGCAAATGCAGTATGGAGCTTAATATAAACTCGAAATTAAATATATAATTAGAAATTAAATATAAAATTAGAAGCTTCAGAAGACACTCTCAATGAATTTGTGAGCACTTAATGCAAATAATAGGAACATCTCCCTAACCCTACAATACAGTAGGGAAGAAATCTCCTTCCTAGATGTCAAAATAAGGATTGAAAAAGGAACTCTAACAACTGAAAATTATCGTAAGGATACAGCGACAAATAGTCTCCTGCAGGCATCGAGCCACCATCCAAGTCATCTTAAAAAGGGAATCCCTAAGGGACAATTCCTTAGGTTGCGCAGAAATTGCTCAACTAAGGAAAAATATATAAAACATGCTCGTGAGATGGAAATAAGATTCATGGATAGAGGTTATTCTAAAAGAGTTGTAAAAAGGGCATTTAATCATGCATTGCATGAAGATAGAGATAAACTCCTCTCGTCTCAAGTAAAGAAGAAAGACCCTAAAATTAGACTTATCACTGACTACAATTGCCATTGGCATACCCTGAGGAAAATTCTTGAGAAAACTGGCAAGTGCTTACTAGCGATGCAAATGTTTCTCATGAAGTGGGTGACTTTCCAAACATAACTGCGAGGAGGGCACCCAATCTAAAAGATAAATTGGTAAGGAGCCAATATGTGTCCCAGCCAAAACAAATGGATTGGTTGACTAAACATAGATCAGCAGGAAATTTTCCCTGTGGGAAATGTGTAGCATGTAGATACATGCAAAAAACCAAAGAGTTTAGTACCAATACAGGAAAAATTTACAAACTCAAATATTTTGTGAACTGCAACACTGAAGGTGTTATCTACTTACTTGCCTGTAGCTGCCCCCTTTTCTATGTAGGGAAATCTAGAAGAGCCTTAAAAAACCGAATCACTGAACACTGTGATGATATAAAGAACAAAAATCCAAAAAGTAATGTGGCAAAACATTTTGAACAGACTCATGCTTGTGATCCTGACTCTTTAAGGTTCATAGGCATTGACATAGGCATCATAAATGGCAGAGGTGGGGATAATGATAAAGCCCTCCTCCGCAAGGAATGCAGGTGGATCTCAATTCTTGAGACCCAGCTTCCATATGGTTTAAATGATAAGCTGGATATGGCTTGCTTCCTTTAATAAATCCATGGTAATTCGGATTACATAAACAAGTAAAATTTAAGGGTACAAAGAATTTTGTTATTCTTTTCATTTTTTCTATTGGAAACCCTATGAACATTTTTTTATATATAGGCTTGCACAAAATCCTTTTAAAACTATACACATGTATATATATATATATATATATATATACTATTTTGTCTAACTTTCTTTAACACTATTAGATAATTCTTTCAATTTATAAAATTAGAAACCTTTTGACTTTTTAATACTAATGTTAAGAATGTGTCTATCGATACAGCTTTATATTCTACTCAAGTATGCTCCAGGCAATCTAAAAAATCTCCTTTGTAACGACTGCTTGGATATGACATGCTATAATTTCACCTACCAGCAGAGGCGCTGTTACGGTCCTTATAAATAAGGACGTAATGATGTAATCTAAATTCCGCCCTGACGAAGCCCGGTCTGAAGTGAAGACGAGCAGGTGAAACGTGCGTCGGCATTGGTCAAGCCGACTGGTCATGTGACGCATGTGTTTGCCACTGTGGACTCACGAATGAAGACTCAGTTCCGCTTCTGCACACAGAATCTGCTTGAGCAGCCACAATCTTCTTATTGAAAGAGGCAAAGTAGGACATCAGCAACGAGATCGGATACGGATAATGCAAGAACAGGTCGTATGAACGCTGCCTTTATAAACGGCATAATCTAACACCGCCAGCTATCATACTGGGTAGTATTCTCCTATTGCTGTTTCCCCGCGGTGGGTTGCTGTATGAAAGTAGCAGCTAAGCGACCACACTTTGAACATCATACCGATATACTTGGTTGATCTCTGGATAATACTTGAAAAAGTGACTATATCTGCATTATTTGTGTGCGTGCCTACTAATATACGCTCTCTAACCTTGCTGCTGAAAATACTATCTGTGGCTGCTTAAAATAAATCTTGCATGTCTTGTGCTATTCCATTCTAACAGTCTCCAGCTGGATATGAGACTCTGCTGTACTATTCTGTTGTGCACTATTATAAATCTTGTGTTTTGCTCTGTACATATCTAGGGAATCCACTAAACAGTCTGCTTAGATCCCCTTTGAAAACCTGACCAGCGTTACTCCCCCTCACAGGGGTGCTGTGTGCAGCTGGGTGTAGATGCTAACCCACAATAAAAATTGCAACTTTGAAAAAAACTGTGTGATAAGAGCTTATTTTGTAAAAGAGTGCTGAATTCCCTGTCTTTAGTTCAGGATTACAATCCTGAGGCTTCCCCTCTTGCCATTTCATATCATAATTTTTCAAGGGTCTGCACCACTACATCCATAATTAAAATTTTGGCTAAATTTCTAATTATATATTTAATTTCGCGTTTATATTAAGCTCCATACTGCATTTGCGTCCCCTCCATTACGTTTTTGATTATATATATATATATATATATATATATATATATATATATACTATATATATATATATATATATATATATATATATATATATATATATATATATATATACACACACACAGTGGCATATTTTGGTTTTGTGCTGCCCTAGGCACTCAAAATTCCACTGCCACCCGCGCCCCCCACCCCCCCTAGGTATTTTTTTAGGAAATGTTCACCAGGACTTGCATGTGTGTATATGTGTGTATGTACAGTATATATATATATATATATATATATATATATATATATATATATAAATATGAAGAAACCAAGAAACTGCTATAACAGTGCTGACTAACTAACTTCTAATACTACACGCTTCAGCTTTAAACCTGTCAGCTGTTTCATTTTGCCTGACTAGCATTCTACTATACTATCTAATGTCTATTACGGATGCTGAACTTTGAGCACTGGTTCAAGGGTTTACGCTTTTTCCTCTCTTGGTTTTTAGCCACCAATCAGCAAGCGCTACCCAGGTGCTAAACCGGAAATTAGCCGTCTTTTAAGTTTACAGTCTTGCTTTTAAAATGAAGATACCAAGAGAACGAAGAAAATTTATAATAGGAGTAAATTAAAGCTACTTAAAATTGCATGCTCTATCTGACTCATGAAAGAAAAAAATTGGGTTCAGTGTCCCTTTAATAAAGACCTGTTATGCAACAAACCCTAGTATCAAAGCTAAGATAAACGTATATTATTACTTCATTAAAGCTACTCTTGTATGGCAATTTGAGATTTCTTTATCAGCATGATGAAAAGTCTATATGATATGCACACTCTCCTCTGTAGCTTTAAGAAATAATAATCACTGCAATAAGCAATGGATGTGCAATTTATCAAAATATATTTCATCAAAAGACTGCAGTAAGGACAGAATCATATTGCTTACTGTTTAAACTAGGGAATGTTCAGTAGTGATAAAGAGGATATATGAAAATAAAGAACATTCTAACAAAACCATTACATGCTCTCATTTTTTTGCAGAACTGACTCTGGCTTACTAAGGCCTAGATTACAAATGGTGCACATAAATATTAAGCATTTTTTTTCCTCTTAAATTACAAGACCCTAGTTATTTTTTGTATCTCAAGCAATAGTTTAAGATAAGTTAAACATGTGCATAACATCTAGTACTAGATTACAAGTGGCAACATTTTCTGCTTGCATGCTCAATGTGCTCAAAGTTATTTTTAACAAGTTGAAAGTAAAAATTTAGCACGCTAACTTCAAGGGGTCCATTTATTAAGCAGTGTATGGTGTTTCGGAACCCCATCATTTCAAGTCTACCTGAAACGGAACTTAAAAAGCGCTCCTTAACTTCTCAAATCATCCCAATCCAATCCGACTGGATGCCGGTGAGCAGGGGGTGGCATTGCGCTGTAAGTATTTCATCAGAAATGCTTGTCCAATGTTAAATGCCAACAGCGAATGCTGTTGCTATTTAGCGAGGTTGAGCGGACATGATTTGTTGTAGCGAATCATGTCCGCTCGCCCTCTTAATAAATCTACCCCCAAGACTTCAGATGTTGCTACCGCGTTAACTTTTTCTCCCATAGACTTCAATGGAGCGCCCTATAAAAAAAAGTATCAATCACGTGCTGACCCATTAGACCTAAACTAAAGCCGAAGGTAGTTAGTACTATTTTACATTCCTATGTTCTTCTTCACATAGAAGAAAATGTTCTTACCTACATATCTGTATGAATATAAAGAGGTGTGTATATATATATATATATATATATATATATAAATATAAATAACATTTTCATCTAAGTGAAGAGCATTGGAATGTAAAATATTTCTGTTCAAAACCCAGTAAAACACATTCAAATTGATTAAAAATTATTTTTTAAGTTTAAAAGTATTTGACTGGAAAGACTCAAAAGTGTATATATACACAACTGTGTATATGAGTATTACACTTTATTATAATGTGTTTGTGATGTGTTTTGTGCAACTTTTTAAAACCTTACATTTTTTGCCAGGTCTTCAGGTGCGCTGATTCATTGAGCACAAATTTTGTGCTCAAGTGCAACCGTTTGCTTTCAACTTTTTATATGTGTGCTAGTTAGCATGGTCGCAACATTGCTTATCGCGACCCACACTAACTTTATTGTGCCACTTTTAATCTAGCCCATGGTGTGGGGGAACTAAATCCATCACAAAATAGACTTCTACGGGGGCGTGCAATAAAATTTAAGTTGGATATCGCTCAAGAGCTAAGCCTATATTGTGCTAAGCTGTGTGTAGGCTAAGCTGATAGTGTGAAAGTAGTGGAGTTCTTCATGTAGTTCTTATTTTATACTGTTAATAATAATGATTAATGTCAGGTTATAAAAAAACACTAGATTTTATATTGGATAGTGCTCGAGAGCAACACTTAACTCACCACTTATAATACGGCATTAGTGAGCCCACAAATAGCGTTCTGTACACTAACTATTAAAATTATAACATATCCTGCTCAGGAGCAAAAATTATTGTGATTTTATAATGGTACTTTACCTGTGTGTTTAACATGCTCAAATTAACTATCGGCTAAATTACGAGTTTTGCGTTATGAGTAAAAAAGCAGCATTAAGGCTCATAATGCCTTGCAGGTTTAGGGGCACTGCACACTTTTTTGGCCGTACCACAAATTAACTTACGCAATTTGTGTAAAGTATTTTTTTCAATGGGACTTCCATAGCGCCAATATTACAAGCTTTTTCTGGGAGGCCAAAAAGTGAGCAGTACAGCCTATACCGCAATATTTGTAACGCATTCTAAAATCAGTAGTTATGAGTTTTACACTACAAAGCTGTAGCATAAAACTCATAACTAAAGTGTTAAAACGTACACTAACACCCATAAACTACCTATTAACCCCTAAACCAAGGCCCTCCCGCATCGCAAACACTAAAATAAAATTATTAACCCCTAATCTGCCGCCCCCAACATCTACATTATACTTATTAACCACTAATCTGCCACTCTGGACATCACCGCCACTATAATAAACATATTAACCCCTAAACCGCCATACTCCCGCATCGCAAACACTAGTTAAATATTATTAACCTCTAATCTGCCGCCCCCAATGTTGCCGCCACTATACTAAATGTATTAACCCCTAAACCTAAATAAAAATTACTATCATTACCTAAATAATTCCTATTTAAAACTAAATACTTACCTATAAAATAAACCCTGAGCTAGCTACAATATAACTAATCGTTACATTGTAGCTAGCTTAGGGTTTATTTTTATTTTACAGGCAAGTTTGTATTTATTTTAACTAGGTAGAATAGTTACAAAATAGTTATTAACTATTAACTAACTACCTAGCTAAAATAAATACAAATTTACCTGTAAAATAAAACCTAACCTGAGTTACACTAACACCTAACATTACACAACAATTAAATAAATTACATAAATTAAATACAATTACCTAAATTACAAAAAAAACCCACTAAATTACACAAAATAAAAAACAAATGATCAGATATGTAAACTAATTACACCTAATCTAATAGCCCTATCAAAATAAAAAAAAGCCCCACCAAAATAAAAAAAAAACCCTAGCCTAAACTAAACTACCAATAGCCCTTAAAAGAGCCTTTTGCGGGGCATTGCCCCAAAGAAATCAGCTCTTTTACCTGTAAAAAGAAATACAAACAACGCTCCCAACAGTAAAACCCACCACCCACATAACCAACCCCCCAAATAAAATCCTAACTAAAAAAACCTAAGCTCCCCATTGCCCTGAAAACTGCATTTGGATGGGCATTGCCCTTAAAAGGGCATTTAGCTCTTTTGCTGCCAAAAACCCTAACACTAACCCCCAAAGATCCACTTACAGTTTTGAAGACCGGACATCCATCCTCAACGAAGCCGGAAGAAGTCCTCAACGAAGCGGAAAGAAGTCCTCAACGAAGCCGGAAGAAGTCTTCATCCAAGCCAGCAGAAGTGGTCCTCCAGATGGGCAGAAGTCTTCATCCAGATGGCATCTTCTATCTTCAATTATCCGGCACGGAGCGGGTCCATCTTCAAGACATCCGGCATGAAGCATCCTCTTCAAACGAAGTCTTCTTCCCGAATTAATGTTTCTTTAAGTTACATCATCCAAGATGGCGTCCCTTTAATTCCGATTGGCTGATAGAATTCTATCTGCCAATCGGAATTAAAGGTGAAAAAATCCTATTGGCTGATGCAATCAGCTAATAGGATTGAGCTCGCATTCTATTGGCTGTTCCAATCAGCCAATAGAATACGAGCTCAATCCTATTGGCTGATTGGATCAGTCAATAGGATTGAAGCTCGATAAAAGAGCTGATTTCTTTGGGGCAATGCCCCGCAAAAGGCCCTTTTAAGGGCTATTGGTAGTTTAGTTTAGGCTAGGGTTTTTTATTTTGGTGGGCTTTTTTATTTTGATAGGGCTATTAGATTAGGTGTAATTAGTTTAAATATCTGATAATTTGTTTTTTATTTTGTGTAATTTAGTGGGTTTTTTTTGTAATTTAGGTAATTGTATTTAATTGTTGTGTAATGTTTGGTGTTAGTGTAACTCAGGTTAGGTTTTATTTTACAGGTAAATTTGTATTTATTTTAGCTAGGTAGTTAGTAAATAGTTAATAACTATTTAGTAACTATTCTACCTAGTTAAAATAAATACAAACTTGCCTGTAAAATAAAAATAAACCCTAAGCTAGCTACAATGTAACTATTAGTTATATTGTAGCTATCTTAGGGTTTATTTTACAGGTAAGTATTTAGTTTTAAATAGGAATAATTTAGGTAATGATAGTAATTTTTATTTAGATTTATTTGAATTATATTTAAGTTAGTGGGTGTTAGGGTTAGACTTAGGTTTAGGGGTTAATAAATTTAGTATAGTTGCGGCGACATTGGGGGCGGCAGATTAGGGGTTAATAACTGTAGGTAGGTTGCGGCGATGTTAGGGGCGGCAGAATAAGGATTAATAAAATGTAACTAGTGTTTGCGATGCGGGAGTGCGGTGGTTTAGGGGTTAATATGTTTATTATAGTGACGGCGACGTTGGGGGCGGCAGCTTAGGGGTTAATAAGTGTAGGTAGGTTGCAGTGACATTGGGGGCGGTAGATTAGGGGTTAATAAATATAATGTAGGTGTCGGCGATGTTGGGGGCAGCAGATTAGGGGTTAATAAGTATAATGTAGGTGTCGGCGATGACTGGAGCAGCAGATTAGGGGTTAATAAGTATAATGTAGATGTCGGGGGCAGCAGATTAGGGGTTAATAAGTGTAAGATTAGGGGTGTTTAGACTCGGGGTTCATGTTAGGGTGTTAGGTGTAAACATAAATTTAGTTTCCCCATAGGAATCAATGGGGCTGCGTTATGGAGCTTTACGCTGCTTTATTGCAGGTGTTAGGCTTTTTTTCAGCCGGCTCTCCCAATTGATATCTATGGGGAAATCGTGCACGAGCACGTACAACCAGATCACCGCTGACTTAAGCAGCGCTGGTATTGGAGTGCGGTATGGAGCACAATTTTTCTCTACGCTCACTTCTTGCCTAATAACGCCGGGTTTAGGAAAACCTGTAATACCAGCGCTGTAGGGAAGTGAGCGGTGACAATAACGCAAGCACCGCACCCCTCATAACGCAAAACTCGTAATCTATGTATTTTTGTATTGGCAGGTCCTTTAAAAAAAAAAAATGTAATCAGCTTGTAATCAGCTTGTAATCAGCTTGTAAATGCCACATATTCTGGCATACTAGTAACAGTTTATGTACAGACCTTGTTTTGTACAAACACTGCATAAACGAGCATTAAATACAACTGCATTATAATGTACTTTTAAATCTGAGAAGAATTTTGCAATGAAATGATGCAGCTTTATTTTGTCAAATTAGCATATTGTTTTTCATTTTCACTTATTTCCCTGTACCCTAGAACACAAGAATCCTTGCTAACCAATCACAAACTAATACATATATATATAGCATGAACTCTGTACAAGTGCAGTTAATGAGACTGCCCTTTTCTCTTCCCTTTAGGTGGTTTAGTACTAATTCAGCTTAGTTAATAAAAATTTATTTAACAGGTATTTAAACAGACCTATATTTCTTTCTAATAATCTCCATCTAATAGCTAAATATAAATATATAGTTATATGCACACACAATTGTATTCACACCTAAACTACCTAGTATGCACACTGCTATTGCCAAGAATAATTTTCCTATAATGATTGATGATAAAAAACTCATAATCCATGTTTAAAAAGCAAATGACTACAGAGACGGTGAGAGAGGAGGGGGAGGTAAACAATAGCTCAGGGAAAAATTAGCTTAATGAAAGGGATATGAAACCCACATTTTTTTATTTTATGATTCAGATAAATTACTCCTACTATGACATTTTCTTTGTTCACTTGGTATCTTTATTTGAAAAGCAGGAATGTAAGCTTAGGAGCCAGACAATGTTTGGTTCAGCACACTGGGTAGCACTTGCTACATTTAGCCAGCAATCAGCAAGCGCTACCCAGGTTATGAACCAAAAATGGGCCGCCTCCTAAGCTTATATTCCTGCTTTTCAAATAAAGATACCAAAAGAACAAAGAAAAAATTATAATAAGAGTAAATTAGAAAGTTGCTTAAAATTGCATACTCTATCTGAATTATTAAAGAAACAAATTGGGGTTTAAATTCCGTTAATAAACCTAAATCTCCCTAGGAGAAAGTGGAACAAGCACAATTTTCAGATATATTTAACAGCAAAATGAAGCAAAGTAAATAATGAATTTATATTGCAATAATGTTTTACTTTCGTTTTACATGTCGGCCTAGATCGCAAGTGGAGTACTATTAATAGCGCAGTTATTAACACGCAATGAATGTTTAGTGCGGTCGCCATCTCTTTAGCACGCCTATACTTTCAAAGTATAGCGCTAAACAGGTTTTTTTAGTGTTATTTTTTTTTATTTTGGGGGGTTTGGTGTGTGTTTTTTTTTACTGTTATGGGGATTTAGTATTTTCTAAATGTAAAAGAGATGGTTAACTTAGGGCAATGCCCTAAAAAAGGCCCTTTTAAGGGCTATTGGTAGTTTAGTTTAGGAGGTGTTTTAATTTTTTGGGGGGTCTTTTTTATTTTCATAGGGATAAGGATTATTTTTTTTTATTTTTTATAATTTTTGTTTATTCTTTTCTGTAATTGTAGAGTTTTTTATTATTTGTAATTGTAACATTATTTTTTTGTAATTTAATGTTAGGTTTTATTTAAGTGTAACTTAGTATTGGGGTTCATTTAGGGCGTGTTAGGTTAGAGGGCTTAGTAATTAAATTAGTTATTTGCGGTGTGGGAGGGTGGAGGTTTAGGAGTTAATAGGTTAATTAGGTTTATTGCTATGTGGGGGTTTGTAAATTTAGGGGTTAATAGGTTAATTTGGTTTATTGTGATGTGGGGGGTTGGCGGTTTTGGTGTTTGTTAATACTTTGTGCGGGAGGTTTTTTTTTTTTTTATATACTTCGTGCGGGCGGTTACGTATTTTTTATTTATTTCTTGCGGGTGGTTATGTGTTTTTTTCGTTATTTCGTGCAGGCGGTTGCATTTTTTTTTTAAGGCTTCGGGTTTGCCTACGCTGCATCCAGGTAGATTCTTTTGGCAGCGCGCTCAGCCAGCATTATTTTGGCTGCCTTGCGCAGACAACGTTCCTTTAAGGATGCGTGCGCAACTGGCGACACCAACGGACGCATAACAAACGCGATTATAGTATATATATATTAAAAAATATATATATATACTGTATATATATATATAAAAGATCCTGATAATTGCACTCTTACTCAAATCAACAATGGGGGGGTGCTTAGGGAAAAACATCCAATCTACACTTTATTTGTGACGTTTTGGGGACAAAACATCCTTCCCCTTTCTCAATTTTGGGTTAGCAAGCTCCCCAGAGCACATTGTTTATCGAAACCTTCAGATGATTTGTTTTTTTAAAAACATGCTGATGATTTGAAAAAACGGTTTTCAGAAAGAGGATACAGCAAAAATTGGTTAAAAACAGGCTTTCATAGAGCATCCCAAACTCAGAGGCAAGCTCTCCTTTATGAATATGAATCAAAGGAAAAATCTGAGGACACTAGACTAAGAATGATAACTACATTTAATAATCAATGGCAAGATTTAAAAGCAATCTTATCTAAACACTGGGACTTGCTTACACTAGATGGTGACATATACAATCTAGTAGGGGATTATCCCTTATTGACTGACAGAAAAGCGCCCTATTTAAAAGACAAATTAGTACACAGTCACTATATTAATAATGAACCAAAAATGTGACTGGGGAGTATGAATCCTAAAAATGGTAATTGTCCATGCAACAAATGCAAAATGTGTGAATTTATGGTTACTGGCAATAGGATTAAGGATAGCAAGGGTACAATTCATAGAACAAAGGGGTTCATTACATGCAAAACATATAATGTAGTCTATGTCCTTTCATGTTCTTGTCCCAAACAGTATGTTGGGAAAACATATTGAGAATTCAAGGAGAGGATGAAAGAACATAGACGGGACATAGTGAACAAGAAAATTAAGACCAGTGGCATTGCACGTCACTTTTCCGAATTTCATAATAGTAGTGACAAATGCCTGAGATTTATGGGTGTGGAATATGTTGGCATTAATGAAACGGGGTGAGTGGGATAATTTACTGTTAAAGGCAGAATGCAAATGGTTTTTCAACCTGGACACTGTCCAACCAGGTGGTCTGAATGAAGAGCTAAATTATGCTCCATTTTTAGACTAATCCCCCTACTGTGCCACTTTTTATTATTACCTAGTATCTGGTCAACCACTATGTATATTATTACTAGGACAGGAGTTTTTCTTTGGGAAAAAAAGTTCATTTAAATATGACTGTATCTCTATGAAAAAATGTGTCATATCTTATGATCCACTCACAGTAACTGTTTGAGCATGTTCATGTACAATAAGGGTCTATATTCAATGAAAATTTTATAATAGATTAGCCATTGCTGCCGTAATTTAGTAATTGATGTGTACCTATGCTCATTTAGAATTTCTTTTAATTTTTAAGTAATACATTTGAAAGTGTTTAAGTTTGCAAAAGCACTGAACAGGTTAATTATTTCACCTGGGATAATTTACATAAATAGGCAAGTCTGACGCATAATGGTATCACATGCCTGAGGAAGCCCAATCAGAGCGAAAGTTTGGGTGAAATACGTGTAGCTGTTTTTGCCACGCCCACAGGAGCTCCGTGAGCGTGCAGTAATTTGCAGGACGCTTTGCAAAGGCTTTGTTAAGGTATTCAGCAAAAGAGTCGAGAGAGCCAAGTACTTGAAAACCTGCAGGACCCTAAGAAGTGGTGGTAGTGAGACTTCACTCCCGCAAACGGCAAATTAGTTTCCGTGAGTAACAAACTTCTTAGCTTCTGACAACACAGTCTATCCGCTGCTCTCCATAACGACTCTAAATGGACACAATACAAAGACCGAATGTACCTTACAGCCACTAACGTTCTCTATACCGACCTGGTTGAACACTTTAAACAACTGACCAACACTTTTTCATAACTATCCTGCTTATGGCTTGCTACCATTGTTAAAGGGATCGCCCTGTGATACTATATTGCGGTATACAAGGGATCATTCTGCTATACCATACTGCGGACAGCAGTTTCTTTGTGCAATAAAATGGCTATTTGCTTTGCATTTAACACACATTGCTTTGCTCCAGCATGAACTGCCACTGCTAACTTTTCCTACCGCTACTAATTTCAACACAGGCAGCTGCCTTTGCAGGACTGTATTTTCTTATTACAGGTTGAATTAACACAAGTCTTTTTCCTCCTGCGTGAGGAAGGTATATATATTATTATTATTTCTTTGGTGCTGCAACCATATATATTTTCTGTTATAGGGTAATAAAGGGTATTTGTGTTTACTTGAGCACAGTTTTGCGTCTGTTTAGTGAGTCAATATCATCTATTTTTATATACTATGTACAAAAGAGCGTGTGCTGGTCTAAAGGTACGACTTTGTTGCTCTTTTTTATATATATATATATATATATATATATATATATTTGTCTTTAGCGCGGTTGGTCTAGCACACATTCGTTTTAGCATGCAAGCGAAAGAAAGAAGAGAATTTTGTAGTGTGCCCCATAGAAGCCTGTGGGGAAAGGGAATATTTGAGGCCACATTGTAAAGGGAGTCTTTGAGGCCACGTTTTGCTCGAGCACAAGCTTTTTACTTTCAACTGGTAATATGAGCACTAGAATATGAGCACTTTTGATATAATTTGTGTAGTGTTAGCGCTCAATAGCATTAATATTTTTGCACTCTTATTGTAATCTAGACCCTTATGCGTTATTTAAATGCCAAGTTTATTGATCCTTTAACCATTAACAAAGTACCAACAACAAAATGACAAAGCTATCATATTAGTTTTAAAAACAACAAACACTATGGGACATATTTATCAAGCTCCGATTGGAGCTTGATTCCCCATGTTTCTGGCGATCCTGCAGGCTCGCCAGAAACAGCAGTTATGAAGCAGCGGTCACAAAGGCCACTGCTCCATAACCTGTCCGCCTGCTTTGAGCAGGCAGACAGACATCACCAGAAATCAACCCAATCAAGTACGATCGGGTTGATTGACACCCCCTGCTGGCGGCCTATTGGCTGCGAGTCTGCAGGGGGCGACATTGCACCAGCAGCTCTTGTGAGCTGCTGGTGCAATGCTGAATGCGGCGAGCGTATTGCTCGCCGTATTCAGCGAGGTCTGGCGGACCTGATCCGCACTGTCGGATCAGGTCCGACAGACCTTGATAAATTGGGGCCTATATGATGCCTCTCAATTTTATAGTAAAAACCTACAGAACTGGGAGACCATGGTGCACAGTTAGAGTGTCTAGGAACTACATAAGGTTGCACATGGGCCAAGTAAATGTGGTCAAGGTACAGTATATTGTTGTACGTCTCAGTAGCAGAATCACAGAGGCCCACAAACATTCCTGGGTATTTTTTGGGTGAAATCCTGCAGCAGTCCATCGGAAGTAACAACAGAACAACAGAACAAAGCACCCAAAATGCATAAAGGTTGGGAATTTTGCTATCTGCTTCTTTCTTTCAATATCTTATACATTGTTGCTTCTCCCCTTATATTCTCTGTCATATCCACTCTCTATAGTGCAATTTCCTTGTTTTCTAACAGCAATAACTTATGTCCCTTGTGGACAATGTTAAACAGGACAAATGTCTTTGATTAAGATTACTATAGTGATGCAGAATATATGAGATTCTTGTTATATCCTGGGCTGCCTAAAGCACAAAGATAAAAAGGAGAGTAAAATTACATCTAAAGATTCAGTCTCTAGTGTTGTTATCAATTTGTTTATAATTTATAATAAGACATTTTACTGAGTTGCTAGTAAATTACTCTGATTACTTTACATATTTTTATTAAGAATTTTACTCATAAATGTTACATAAATATATTGCCTCTTGGGATTAAAGACTGAAATGTCTTTTATCTTAGTGTCACGATTGTCTGTTATTTATTTTGTTTGCTACAATATAACCTAAAACATTGAATTTACTTTAGCTATCTTATGTAACTAGCCACTGCATACCCCAGACATGGTTCCCTGAGGCCACAGAAGCCAGAAACACCAGAATAACAGACAGGCTGTGACATTTAAAGCAAATTGGTTTGTAGGAAAATTTACAGCATTAACACATTGTTGTCAGTGTATCATCATAAAATGTAATATCTTACTAAATCAAACAAAAATGTATTTCATAGGCACTTCAGCAGTGAGATGAGCACAGATAATTATTATTGCTCTGAAAACATGTTTATAGTTTGTTTTTGTCCTTTTTGTTCAAGGAATATTAACCCCTTCAAGGCGTTTCCATGCCGTCCTAACAGCGATGGGAATTAACGTCGTTAGGATGGCATTTAACATCATTCTATATAAAGCATCCTGCAGTTTCCCCCTTTGACGTTGGCAAAGATCAGCCTGGGGGGCATGCCTAGTAGCTTAGGAAGTCCCCCATAATCTGATCCCGGGCTTGAAATCATGAAATCGCATTGATGATTGGGTGATTGCATTTTTACTAATAGTGTTTACATCAGAACATTGTTCTGATGTAAACACTATTGTGCTGTCATTAAGGGGTTAAACACTTAGGGCCAAATTACAAATGGAGTGCTAAATATTGCTTGCACGCAAGAGATATTAGTGCTTTTCTGAGTAATACCAGCAAACAAGCTTGTGTTCACATTGCTTGGAAGCATTGCGCTCACGAGAGCGCACTTCCATAGACTCCAAGGAGAGCCTAGTTCTGATGCTGTCAGAGATGACATCAGAACCTAAGCACAGCAAAGGGGGTAAGTAGCACATTGATGGCAGCAAATAAAAATATATATGTATATGCTTATATACATATATATTTATAAGTTTATATGTGCATATATTAACACATAAATATATATGTATATAAGCATATACATATATATTTACAGGGAACACATAGTTTCCATAGACCGCAATATAAAGGCTTTTTTCAGTGCCTTTTTTTTTTTTCTAACACCCCATTCCTGCCAACTTTACCCTCAAAATACTGCCTAGTGCAGTTATTTTATTAAAAAATAAAAATGGTACAATTTTTAAATTTGAATAATATAAACTACACTGTATTTTGGGGGCATTTGGGGCATATTTAAAAAATTAACCAGAGATTGTGGTAGCAATAACCAGCCACTTGTAGTGCTCCACTTGTAATCTAGCCCTAAATACACTTTATAAGCATAGCATTGAGGTTATTCCCCACTTCCTTCAAGTCATGGGCGCTGATGTTTTGAAAAATAGCTCAATGCGTTCCAGTGCTGAAATGTTTGAATATGTGCAGTAACTCTCCTGCAGTGAAACATAGGATCCATAATAGACGCACGCAAGATTAAAAAAAGTTGCATAAAATGTATTTAATATTTCTCTTTAATGCAATGGTCTCCTTGGCATTTTGGTATTCTGAGAGTGCAAATAATGGTTTAGATTTTAACTTTCCACAATGGCTGGTCTTAAAATAGCAAAACATCCTGGGTAGGTATTTATTACTATGAAAATATTTGAGAAAATATGTTTGAACGGTGTATTAATGGGACATTGTACAAACAAATGTTCTATCATGAATGTAAACGAGGAGCAATTAAAATGCAAAACATAATTTTTAATTAAAAAAATGTTTCAATGTATATTTAAAATTACAGGAACGGCATATTGGGTTTTTTAAAGCTCATATAGGAATATACACATCTGCCATTAAATTTGTGAGAGTTGTCCTTAACATCTGGTGAGAAATATAATTTTGATTATCATTTGTGCACAAACATGTATTTCCAGTTAATATCAATACCAAGTTCAACAACTTTGCCTTATCATTTTAACAAAAATAACCTTTTTTATAAAATATAAAATCTGCCCTTTAATATGGTTGAATGACTTTTATTGTTTTTAGTGTTCCTTTAAGACTAAAATAGGTGGCATAACATCATTCTAACAGCCCTGGAAAACATGGAACTGCTCCACTTTAGAAGATGCAGTTCCACAATAGCACAATCCCAGCTATCTACAACGCTGTGGATTTTAAAATTGTAGCAGCAGTTCTCCAAACACTTAAATACTCTCACTAGCCCCTTTCCCATGCTTAAAGCACTTGGAACCCATAACTGAAGAAATAAGTAGTGATCCCCTACAATAGAAAAAGAAAAGTTATTGAAAATCATAAAACCTAACCATATCATGTGCTTGATCATGTTTCTGTATGGCACACAACATAAAGAATAATCCAGTTTATCTAATTTCTCATTATTCCATACATGCTTAGTCATGTTTCAATAAGTCCCTTTTTTTTGCATCAATCATTTATATTAATGGATAGCAAAAAACAAACAAACAGACATAAAAATAAACAATGTTTAGTGTCTTCTGTTTCTAAACATATTTCCTTCTTTTGGTTAACTTTTTCACACATGTTAAACATGCAATCATATTTGTGGCAAATTGAACACAAGATGAATGAAAAAAGACGAAGTGCAAATGAACATGCATACCCGAGCACCCACAAAAGCGCGAAAGTGAACAGGCATAAACATCCATAGCATTAATACAGCTTCCTCCTCAAGGTGCCCCGCCGGGGGACCCTGTGAGGCCAGAGAGGAAAACGACAGTGGAAAGCCAAACCAGTGCAGGTGCATGAAGGTCACGGGTAAAAATCTAACACCTTTCAGAGTTGGGGTAACCTTTCCAGTCCACAAGATACTGTAGAAGATTGCAGTGTAAATGAGAGTCAAATATTCTAGACACTTTGTATTAAGGTTCTCTGTCAATGAGTATGATGATTCTTGTACAGTCTTAGTAAACCAATTGTAGATAGCTGGTTTTAATAAAGAGACATTAAATATGGGGTGTATTCGAAGTGAGGGGGGTAGTTGAAGTCTAAAAGCCGAGTTTCACAGTGGCGATTGGCCTACTTTTGATACTGATCGTTAGTTAGTTGAAGTACCTGCCTAGCAGCTAGCCTTTGTTTCTGAAGAACTTGGATTCTTTTATCTGCAGCTGGGACTCCAGAAGTCTGTAGTTCCTGAAGGAAATTTTCTTGGTTGGAACCCAAAAGCAGCAGTAAAAGGCGAAGTGCCGTGTGCTGAATGATATGTGGAATTATGGGCGTGCTCAGCTAGGGGCAACAAGGTAGACCAATTGTTATGAGCAGCAGAGATGTAATTTCTAAGATAGGCTTCCAAGTCTTAGTTTACTCCATTTTTCCATTGGACTGGGGGTTATATGCTGAAGATAAAGAGACTGTGATACCCAGATTGTGGCAAACAGCTCTCAAGAACATGGATACAAATTGGGTACCTCTGTCAGACACTATGCTGCTGGGTAACTCTAGGAGACAAATGATATGGGTGATTAATAATGTTGCCAGAGTCTTAGCAGAGGGAAGGTTTTTTAGAGGAATGAAGTGAGCCATCTTCGAGAACCTGTCAACCACTACCCAGACATATGTATGCCCATAAGAATTAGGTTATTCTTAATACAATCCATGATTAAATGTGTCCATAGTTGCTTGGGTACTTTGAGCGGGAGCAGTAAACCATGAGGACTTTGACAAAGTGACTTGTTGGAGGCACAGAGATCGCCATAAGACATGCAGTCCTTTACATTCTGGGACATCTTTGGCAACCAAACATAGCATTACAATTGTTGGACAGTCTTTACATTAACAAGACAACCGGATAATTTAATGTTGTGGGCCCATTGTAAGAGGGCTTTCTGAAGATTGGGTGGTACATATAATTTATTGGGTCAATTTATTATACCCCGGGTGGACATGATTTGCTATAGCGAATCATGTCGGCCCTGCATCGCTAAATGCCGACAGCATAAGCTGTCGGCATTTAACATTGCCAATCATTTTACAAGAAATGCTTGTGAAATGCCGCCCCCTGCACATTTGTGGCCAATTGGCAGCTAGCAGGGGTGTCCATCATCCTGATCGGATCGGGAAGATTGCAGTCTGCCACCTAGGAGGCGGCAAACAAGTTAAGGAGCAGTAGTCTTACGACCGCTGGTTCTTAACTTATGTTTCCAGCAAGCTGGAAATATCGGGCGGAGAAAGCAGCATCCGCTGCTTATTTAAATCTCCCCCCAAGAATAATTTCTAAGCCCCATCTGTCAGGGTACCAGGAATCAGGCAGAGACGTGATTGTTAAAAAAAAATCACACCTTTATTAAATAACAACAAAATAATAAAGAGTCCAAAAGTCAAACGACAAGCCAGGAGTCAAAGCATGAGCTTGTAGTCAGACGAGCCGGTCAGGAGCCAAAGCGAGTAGTCAGACAAGCCGGAGTTAGGAATACAAAGATCAGCAGAGTCAGGAACAAGCCAGGGATCAGGAACCTGTCCCTCACTAATGATGTTCTCCAGTTTGGCCATAAGAGGGTGCCTGGGTGTAGTGATCAGTGTTACACACTCTGCAGCTGGTGAGGAGAGAGACAGGTGAGTAAAAATGGCAGCCAAGCAGCAAAAAAACAAACGAAAGCAGGGTGAAACCTTGACACAATCAAGAAGGTGTGTCCTTTCGGTTAAAGCCATTTTAATAGCAACTAACTCTCTATTCATTATATAATAATTCTGGTCGGCTTTGGAGAAATGTTTGGGGTAGAAGGCTCCTTGATGTGTTTTCCCTGTCCCCTGGGGATTTCTTTGCGGCAAGATGGCACCTGCTGCCACATTTGAAGCACCTACTTGTAGGATGTGCTGTAGAGTAGGATCGGGATGTAGAAAGATTTGAGTGGTGCTGAAGAGTTGTTTTAATTTGTGGAAAGCTGGCACTGCCTCTTTGGACCAATTTTTACAGGATGTATAATTAGTAGTAAGAGAAACAATAGAAGCAGCTATGGAAGAGAAGCCACAGAGTAACCATTGATAATAATTGGCAAAGCTAAGGAACCTTTGTTTTCCTTTTAAGGTGGTAGGTTGTGGCCACTGCTGAATGGCGGTTTATTTTTTGTGGTCCATGATGAAACCGGAGGAAGAGAAAATATAGCCTAGAAAAGTAATGGAGGTATGATGGAAAACACATTTTCTAGTTTGTCAAACAGACAATTTTCTCATAGTCTCTGCAATACTAGTTGAACATGCAGCTTGTGTTCTGACATGTCTTTCGAATATATATGGATGTCATCAGGATAGATGATAATAAAGTTTTTAGATGGAACACATCGTTAACAAACCGCAGAAAGACAGCAGGGGCATTACATAGCCAAAAAGGAATGCATTTGTCTCCTTTATACATATAAGGTTGAACACCCCTTGGAGGTCAAGTTTTATAAAGATTGTGGCAACTTGGAGGTGGTCAAAAAGCTTGACTATAAGAGTTCTTTATAGTAATCTGAGTTATCTGAAATCAATACAGGTCCCCCCGTCATTCATTTCCACAATGAAGAATCTGGCACCAGCAGGAGAAGATGAGGGACCAATAAAGCTCCGTTCAAGATTCTCTTTAATATATTCATTTAATGCCTTAAACTCTGATTGTGAATTGGGGTAGGTTTTCCCCTTGGGAATCGTGGCTCCAGGAAACAGATTAATAGATCAGTCGAATTTACAATGTGGTTGTAGAGTCTCAGCACTCGGTTTAGAGAATACATAGTTAAAGTCAAATTGTTAAAACAGATTAGGAGTACGCTTGATGGGGCGTAAAAGGAAGTGTTTAGAGCAAGCTGCTCCCAAGAAGTTAACTCTTGGTAGACCAGAAGAAGACTGGGTCGTGTAATTGAAGCCATGGTATACCTAAAATCACCTGTACCAGAGGCAAAGAAACCATATCAAAAGCCAGGAATCCCAACAGTGCTGGTAAGAGGTTTAGTTTAAGAAGTAATAAATCCTGATCCCAGAGGTTGGCCTGAGATAGTAGAAATCTAAGATGTCTGGCAATTAGGCAGAATGGGTAGGCCTTGGGCCTTGGCAAAGGCTTTGTCAATAAAGATTCCTGCAGCTCCAGAACAAATTAAAGCTGCAGTCTTCAGATTAATGTTTTTGTAAACAAGACAGATGGGTACAAGAAGAGTAGATTTGTTGGAGAATGGTTTCTGATTTTTGCACAATTCTGCCTCTCCAAACAGAATAATGCCCTGGCGTTTCCTGGCCTAGTAGGGCATTCCTTCAGTAGATGGCGTTTTAGACTGCAATACAGACAAAGTCCTAGAGTACGTCTGCAGATTTTATCTGTTTTGGAGATACGTATAGAGCCAATTTCCATGGGTTTCTCAGTTGTAGTAGAAGGAACTGTACTGGCAGGAGAGAATCTGCCAGCTAGTTGAATAGTGGGTTTGAATACCTTTCTACTTTGCTCCTTTTCCACTTGTCTTTCTTGATGTCTGGTATCGAACTTAATGCAAAGAGAAATAAAACTTTCTATAGAGTCAGGAAGGCAACAATATACCAGCTTATCCTTCATTCCTTCAAAGAGACCCCTCCAACATGCTGCCTTTAAGGCCCCTGAATTTCTGACTCTGACCCTTGTTGAAGTTTGAACAAAGCATGTTCAGCAGTGGCTACTCTTTCCGGCTTGTCAAAAACAGTCTGCAAGGCTGCTAGAAAGGATTTGGAATTCTTTAGTACCAGGTCATTCTTTTTGAGAAGAGGGGAAACTTATGAAAGATCTTTTCCTTGAAAAGGGAGAATGTGAATGTGACTTGAGCATCAGAGGTGAAGAATGTAGTAGGATCACTTTTGTAGATGGCATTAGTTTAAAAAGCCTCTGCAGTTGTCAGAGGAGCAGTCAAACTTTTCCAGAAGGAGTAACTTAAGTACCGGACCATGCACAGTGGAAGGTGCGACTGAAGGTGTAGGAAAGTTAATAAAATGCATATAAAAACAAATGTAGATTCAAATAAAGTGCTTAGGTGAAGGGATTTCCATAACTGTAATTCAGTATTTCATGAAGAAAGGAAACATTTCAGCAGGCAATAACTCCATAAACGCAAAGCAAAATTAAAGTTGGATATATGAGATGTTCCATAAGTGTTGGATGCTTAGACGTCAGAAACGCCTATTATCAAATGTCTCCCCCAAATAGTATATGAAACTTCTGTTAATAAATTAATGTTTTATTGTTTTTTTTACCCTACATTAATAAAGAAACATTAAGTACAAAACTAATATTTATAACAGCCACAGAGCAACAAGTCAATTTTTCAAACCTATTTACATCCTACTTTTTATAACTGAAACATGGAGCGGCCTATACCCTGTCTCAGAAAAAAATCTAGTCCTTGTCCAGGAATGACCAAATCCCACCCAGTCCAACTTTCCCAGACTTGCCCTGGAATACACAAATGGAGGCCATTGATTGCTTTGGTCTACCCCGGTTCTGCGTAGACTTCTGAGCCTCATACTCCTGAAATGGGACTGAGAAGGGGATTTTGGGAGGTGTGTAAGCACAGTAACCCTGTAAGTTAAACATGTATGTTTCTAAAATCAGGTGTATAGTGATGTCACATCGTAGGCCCACATTCTACAACTAATTGTGGTGCTAAACAACCTCAGCCTACTTAGATTTGTATAGAAATGACGGATAGTACAGAGTGGACCACCTTTACACCAAATGAGGGATTATAACCAGAACTATAATGCGGGCCGTTACATATGCAACTAGCAGGTGGTGATAGAGAAAAAGATGATAAATGTTATTTGTTAGAGCTGCATTTATTCAGAGGTAAATTAATTTCACAGCAGGCTTTAAGCAATCTCCTTAAGGTAAGCAAATGTCCATACATATGCACATTGACGGTTTTGTTGTATATTACAAACCAAAAGTAACCGCCTTTCTGTATAGAATGTAAGACATATTACCGTAATGTCCAAGCAGCTGTAAACCGGATCGTCCGTTTCGTCTGAATGAAGACCGCCGTGCACTGTTCTCCTTTCAAAGTGCATCAACTCCGGACAGCCTTGTTCGGTTTACCTCTTTACCCGCTTGCAAGCGGTAATGGCAGCAAACTCCAGCAGCGTTCAGTCACAGTAACTCTATCACTCACGCTGCACAACCCGGAAGCTCCTCCCTCCAGTCTCCGGTCTCAGGATAGCAGCTGTGAGATCCCAGTAGGTAGCTATGCACACATCGAGTTGAATGGAGTCCCAGCACTCCACAGTGAAATAGAAAAAAGGTATAATGTGTTTCTTTTGCTCCTTAAGTAAAACACAGTGCAGAGTAGAGATAAAAGCAAAAAAGACTTTATTCGGTATATTCCATAAAACAGAGAAGTGTTCCTCAAAAGTTAAAAATGCGGTACAGAGAAAGTTTGACCGGTTTCGGTCATTGCGACCGTAGTCATAAACCTAAAAACAATTTGCCATCCTAAGGCTTTTAATCAGACTGTTGTTCTCCTATTGGAGAATCCAGTCACTCCCAATTTTAACTCTTTGTTAACTATTAGTAATACCAGACACAAGATATGATATGACCTTATGTTTAGAAAAAGGACATAGAAAACAATAGACAAATATAAGAATATACAAGGCATTATAAACATAATGTAAATAGTATAATGCTTGATTTTCTATATTTAGCAAAATGCAAGATATTTGTACCTAAAAATCAAAATTAAGTGAAAAGTACAAAAAAAGGGGGCAATAGAAAAAGAAAAAGCAACAAAAATTTCAACAAGACCAACATTTGGTTTTAAATACTCATCTAGTGTATATAAATTGGATGTTAAATCCACATATGTGATCAAAGTATATCCAATCATGAATCAAAAATCAAAAAAGGGGGGAACAAGAGGTATAGCATACTGCTAATATTACAGTGAGTTTATATATAATGACCACAACATATTATATACACAGATAGCAAATTAATAAATAAATAAATGAATAAACCTTCCAACCTCAACACTTACAATTTAAGATGTTTCTTTTTCAATTTTAATGTGAATCATTTAATATGATGAATGGATGGGTAAAATCTAACCAGGTAGCAAAAGGATATTATAATTATAAGTATTATGGTAAATACCCAATGCCAAAAGAAAATATTTACTATATAATATATATTGCTACCACCAGTATGTTTGAGGGGAGAACCTATAAGACCTAATCCTCTAGACAAAGTATGCAAAAATGATTACGATAATTTGCAGAATGGACATATAAGGGTATGTACATTAATGAACATCTATACAGTCCTAGGAAATATTCATTACCTGTTCCAGTAATTAATGATGTCAAATTCAGAGTTGAATCCCACAGGTAGCAGGCTACCCAATTTATGTATCCAGAAAATCTCTTGTCTAGAGAGTATTTGAAACTTATCTCCTCCCCTTGGGGGTTTCTGGATCTGTTCGATAGCCTGCCACCTGAAGGATCCAACATCACCATTGTGTGTCTCCAAAAAATGTCTGGACAGGGCTGATACTGGCCTTTCACCATTGATATGGGCCAAGTGTTCTTTAACCCTCGTGCCCACCTCCCTGGTCGTCCTTCCTACGTACTGCCTGTTGCAAGAAATGCACTCTATTAAGTAGACCACAAATTTACTTTTGCATTTGACGCAGCCTCTTGTCTCAAATCTTTCACCAGTTGTTGCAGAAACAAAAGTTTCTTTAACATAAATGTGGTCACAAGATTTACAGTTACGTTTCCCGCACCTGTAAGTACCCTTGAAGTGCAGCCAGGAGCTTTCAGGCTTTTTATTCCTTAACATGCTTGGGGAAAGAATATTGCCCAAAGTCATGTTTCTCTTATAAATGAACTGACAACCTTCACTAATGAAGGGCCTTAACTGTCTATCTCCCCTAAGAATAGGAAGATTCTTGCGAATAATATTGGAGACTTGGTAATACTGGTTAGAAAAGGCAGTCACAAACAGAGGTTTCTGTTTGTTACTATGTTGCTTTTCCTTTTTGCCTACTTTGCTAGAAGTAAGTAATTGACTTCTATCAATTGTCTGTACTTCTCTGTAGGCCCTGTCCACAATTCGCCTGGGGTAATCCCTGGCTAACAATCTACTTCTTAGTTTTTCACTCTCTCTCCTGAAATCTCCATCACGTGTGCAGTTGCGCTTCACCCGCAAAAACTGTCCTTTTGCTATTCCTTTAAAAACATGCCCAGGATGATTACTATGGGCATGTAGAATTGAATTACCTGTGATCGGTTTCCGGAAGAGAGAGGAAACTACACTCTTACTCTGATGATCAGATTTTAAGATGACATCAAGATAATGGATATTGGTACGGTGCCACTCATATGTAAACTCAAGGTTTACTGAATTGCAATTCAAGTAGGCCACAAACTCTTCTGCCATTTGTGGACCACCGGACCAAATAATCAAGATGTCATCTATGAATCTCATATACTTGATGACATTCCCAGAAAAAGTATTTCCATCCCCAAAGACGTGGAACCGCTCCCACCATCCCATAAATATGTTGGCGTAGGAGGGGGCAAACTTGGCCCCCATAGCGGTTCCACGCCTCTGGAGATAGAAATCATCTGCAAACCTGAAAAAATTGTGCTTAAGGAGAAACTCTATCACCCTGAGTATGTATTGTTGATGGTCACTTGACAATCCTGTATACATCTCTAGATGGAATTTAACTGCCTCAAGTCCAAACTCGTGTGGTATTGAGGAGTACAGTGAGACCACATCAATGGTCATCCAACTGTACTCCTCCTCCCACACCACTCCTTCTAGCTTGGACAGGGTATGTGTGGTATCCCTCAGATAGCTAGGCAGTCTCCGCACCAATGGTTGCAGAAACTGGTCTACCCATCTCGAGAGTGGTTCCATCAGTGAGCCGATGCCTGCCACTATCGGGCGTCCCCTAACATTATCCAGGCTCTTGTGGACCTTTGGAAGATGGTGGAAGATGGGCATCACAGGATTGTCGACCATAAGGCAGTCAAAGCTCTTCCTGTCAATAATGCCCATCTCCAAACCATCATCCAAAAGGTCCCTGAGCAACTCCTGGAATTGTACGGTCGGATCTCTGCTGAGAGAGGTGTAGGCTTCAGGATCACTAAGCTGCCTATGGGCCTCGCCCACATACATGCTCTTATCAAGGACCACCACACTACCCCCCTTATCAGATTGTCTAATGACTATACTGTCATTATTTTGTAATTTGGTCATGGCTTCTCTCTCCCTCCTAGTCAGGTTAGAGGGACCTTTGTGTTCTTGTTTGGAAAGAGTGGTCAAATCTTCGACCACCCTTTTGTGAAAAACTTCCAAACTTTTCCCTCTAGCCTGAATAGGATAGAAGTTTGACCTAGATCTCATCGTCACTGTATGGTTCTCAGGGCCTGTGTTTGGTCCACTGTTATGAGAAAGTTCCTCTAAATCTGTTAAAGAACAGATATCTTGGAATGTCATACCATCAAAGTTAGTATCAGCAGTTGACCCCTCTAAATTTAGTTCTCTCTCACTTGTTTCTGTGTTAGGAAAGTATTTCCTGAGCGTAAGATCTCTCACGAGTCTGTTCACATCTAATATGGTCTGGAAAAGATCAAAATCCCGTGAGGGAACGAATCCAAGACCATAATTCAATACTTTATTTTCAACTGGCGTTAGAACATATGAAGAGAGATTAATAACAGAATCCTCTTTTACTGGTACTTCTGTCTCACAACATTCCTGTTGCCCCTCACTGGGTAACGATGCTCTTTCGATTCTACTTGTGGAGGGTGTGTATTGCCTCTGCCCCCTCCCCCTTGTGGTTGTCGGGTAGCCCAGTGAAAAACCTGAGTATCTGGGGCATTGGTATTTTGCTCCTGCCTACTACTTCTGGTGCCCATATGATAGTGGGATCTCCCACGTCCCCTACGGCCTCCCCTCTTAGGTCTAGCCCCTTGATTTTGATGGTCTTTCAAAATACCTTTGATTGGTTGAGTGGGAATATTTACCTCCTCAACCCTTAACTGATGTGTAGACATTCCATTATCCTCTGACTCAGAGCCTGAATAACCATCTGTTTCAAAGCTTGAAGCAAATCTTTCTTCATCTGTTAAGTCAGGCTCTGAATCAGAGAATGCCACTCTCTTTGGGGTTTCTTCCACCTGTGATCTAGACCTCCAATTACCCTGTTTTTTGTTGTGTCTACCCCTATTGCTGGGATTTTGACCATCCTGACCCACTCTCAACTGATTAGACCAGGCTTTACCTCTTTCTCTTTTACGCCATATATAGACTACCCCTTTGGTGTAGTCTTTCTGGTCTCTAATAAATTTAGAGTGTTTAGTCTGAATTATCAATTTCCTAGACTCAACCATAGTTTCTCTCAGTATGTCATCATATTCAGGATATATTTCATGTTGTTTGTACTTATTCATCTCAATCTGTAACTCTAGAATCTTATTCTTATTTTCATTCAACAACATTTCCTTATATTCAATAAGAAGAGTAATCAATTTGAGTGAACAGTCAGTTAAGGCCTGATTCCACTTTTCAATGAAAACAGTGTCTTTGATGTCATAAGTGGGAAATTTATTGATTCTCAAGCCTCTTGGGACCATTTTGAGACTGAGATACTTAGATTTGTGCTTGCAGTTGCATGGGATGTTGTTGTGTTATGAGGAACATTGTATTGAAATTTGTCTAGCTTATTTAGAGCTGCATGTGTTCCAATTTATACTATTTTGCTCTTGTGAGCATTTATCACATTTAAGATTTTCATTGCTTTTTGGTATTTTAAAGCTGTCTTGGCGTGCACATGAAATATTAGAGGATTCTTATTTGTCACAAGAATATATTAAGTTGGTGCTCAAACAGTTTAAAGATTTAGGTCTAGACTACAAGTGGAGCGCTAATTTACCGAGCGCCCACAAACAGGCTAATTTGTGGTAAATAACCAGCCTATAACAACCAGATCTCTGGTTAATTTTATAAATGAGGCCCAAATGCCCCCAAAATAAAATTGTAGAATTTTTTTTTTAATATAATAACTGCACCATTCAGTTTTGGAGGGCTAAAGTTGGCGGGTGTGGAGTGTTAGAAAACAAAAAAAAAAGCACTGAAAAGTGCCTTTACATTGCGGTCTATAGGAACTGTATGTTCCCAGTAAATATATACAGTATGTACTGTATATGATTATATTCATATATATTTATGTGTTAATACGCTTGCATTGTGGCTAACTTGTAATATCAGCGCATATTTGCGTGCGCTGGAATTACTCAGTTGGGCGCAAATATCTCTTTCACTTGTAATCTAGCCCTTTATGTGTAATGCTTTACATTGATATGTATCAAACATTTCTTGCTTATTTAATATTGCATCATCTAGATCTGTACTAACCATCAATTTCCAGCAGAAGTGATAAATTTAAACTCATATCAGGCTACCTTGATAAATAGATGCCTAGAATCTAAATAACAAATGCATGAAATTATAAGCTGCCTCTGTGATACATTGCAAGCATAATGCAGTGCGCTTCTGGTTCACCTGCCAATAGCAAGACATATTTTTAAGCAATATGATTCTCGTAGCATATAAAACTGCATAATTTTTGAGCAAGGGTTAGGTGTTCAATTATAAAATATGTAATTTGCTGCAAAACATTAAATAATGCAGAAGATCTAAAAAATTACAAGTTAAGTGTGTGACTTCCTAATTAACTCTTTCGATGCTCATACACAGGGATAAGTCTTAAATAATCTGCTCGTTTTCAGAGTTTTGAGTCTTTTGAATTTGGAAACCTATTGGATTCTCATGTTTAAGTCACATTTGGTTTTTTTATACTTATATAGACAAATGTATTCTAAGCAGATGGCACATAATAAACATACATTACTTAGGCCAGGTTGATAGCTATTCAAAGTCACACTGCCATCTGGAAATGGTTTTACTGTCAGTGTGTAAACTCCTGATGGTATCAGTCCGAATTCTGCTTTACATATAAACAAGGTTGTATTTTGAAAGAGTACAGCTGCATCCCTAACAAAGCTGTTAAGAAATAAAAGGTAGAAGTGAGTGAGAGAGATAATATCGGATTTGTGCGTGCATGTTTGCTCCTATGGTTTTAGGGTATAAGACATCATACGTAATTATTTTAATGCCTTCAGAAGACCTAGGCAAGTTAGCCCCCCATATCTATGTAAATTGAAGTTCTAAAGCCTATTGTCCTATCAGATACTTTCTCTGACACTTACTGAAGTAAAGAAATGTATATATTTTTTTTAAAAAAATGAGCTGATAAGTCCTCTGCAGAAACTCATTGGGCTCCATGAACGAAACAGCGTAAGCTGCTCCAGAGCCCTTGCGGGGCAGGTTCGCGCATACAATCCTGCTTCCCACAATGTAAGGAGCATCGGTCATCAGACTGCCTAATAATGGCCTTATAATACACGTGCGCAATGGATTCAATCTTTAGGACATCTGAAAATTCATGAAGTATAGATAAATTAGTTTAGTTAATAATGATATTAATATTGTATGTTGCAGTGTGATTGTGATGTGATGGTGTACAAAACATATAACCTTTTTCAACATTTGTTTTAGGACTGCATTTATTATTCTCTTTATCCAACCCTATATATATATACACACATACATTGGAGTGAAAACTATAACTTTCAATTTGTAATACCAGTGCTATTTAGTGCGGTCGTGAAATCCATTGGAAGTATAGGTTGTGCTAGAGCAATGTCAACCACGCTAACCCTTGTCTGGTAAAAAGGATTTACCATGGACTTGCAATATCAAGTTGCACGCTAATGTTAGTGCGGTTCAGCAATATTGCTTATTGTGACCCGCGCTATCATTAGCGTGCCACTTGTAATTTGACCAATATGGTTCTTCAGCTCTATCTGATTGTTTGGGAGTGCAGTTCAAGTTATTTTATAACATTCTAGATGTATTAGTATTACAGTAACTATTACACAATCTAATGTTACGTTAATTGTATATTTCTGTTTTGCCTTAAAGATTTCGCAAACTGCTTCCTTTAGGAATTTGGTTGTCCTGCTTCAATATGACTGAAAATATATTAAAGGTAAACACCTTGATATTTGTATAACAAAATGTTAGTTATACATACTAAAATAACTTTGTAATATACTTTCATTTTTTATTATGCTTCCTTTTTCATGTCATTTCGCTCTACAAATAAATGGTTTATTTTCTAATTCTTAGAGCTAGAAATGTACACTGTAGATTTATTAAGGCTACTTTTGCTACATTTATGCCCCTAATTGGGTTCTAAAGATAAGAACTGCAAAACAATACTGTTTATAATACCATGAACTGAAGACCATATTGGCTCCTCCAAATAAGGCAAGTAGTAGGTGAAGTTTGGTTACTGAAAATTAACTGCAGCAATCAAGGTGTTTATTTGTATTAAAAAGTTTAGACTAGGCTCTACAATAGAAATATCTTGTAATTACAATGCTTTTAATGTAACTTTAGTGTACCTTTAATTCACCTACATTGTCCTAGGTAAGAGATAATTTCTTCAAAACTGATCAAATCTTCTTAGTTACTTTTTGTCAGGGTGCCAAGAATCAGACTAAGACGAGAAGTGCAAAAATAATAACACCTTTATTAATAGCAAAAAAAAATAATAAGTCCACAAGTCAAATAACAAGCCAGGAATCAAAACCAGAGCTGCTAGTCAGACAAGTCGAGTCAGGAGCCAAAGCGAGTAGTCAGATGAGCCGGAAACAGGAACAAGCCAGGGATCAGGAACCAGGAGGGACGTCAGACAGCCAGTTAATACACAGGAGCTCTCACAAACAGGTCTGAGACAACGCAAGGGCAAAGCATACTGAACAGAGGCCCTTTAAATAATAAGTGATGACATCACAATTCTGAGACTGCATCCTGTCTCATACGGATGATGTATACCAGTCTGGCCATAAAAGGAAGTGCAGGAAATGAGCAGCATCACACAGTATGCACCAGAGTCAGCAAGAGAGGTAAGTAAAATGGCTGCCAGCAGCACATGGCAAACAAAACAGGGAAAAAACCCTGACAGTACCCTCCCCTCAACGACCCCTCCCCCCGGGAGGTCAAAATGCTTATTGGGGAAACGGGCATGGAAGGCACGGAGGAGGGCGGGAGCATGAAAATCAGAGGAGGGAACCCATGAACGCTCCTCCAGTGAACCAAATACTGTACGCGGCCCCTGGACATACGAGAGTCAATAATGCTGCTGACCTCATACACCTCATGGTTGTCAACAAAGATATGACGGGCTTGAGGCAACACAGTGGTAAACCGATTACAAACCAATGGTTTCAAGAGGGAGACATAACAAACATTGGAGATGCGCATTGCAGGAGGAAGGTCAAGAGCGTAGGCCACAGGATTGACCCATCGGAGTATTTGAAAAGGACCAACATAATGGGGAGCCAGTTTATTGGAAGGCACACGAAGGTTTAAGTTGTGGGAGGACAGCCAAACTCTCTCACCAACCTGGTAGAAAGGTGCAGACAGACGCCTACGATCAACCTGGAACTTTTTGCGCTGCATAGAACGATGAAGGCAGTCCTGAATCTGCACCCACGTGGAACGGAGTTGCTGGAGATGCTCCTCCAAAGCTGGAATACCCTGAGACATGAATGAATCGGGCAACAAGGATGGTTGAAACCCATAATTCACCATGAACGGGGATAACTTGGAGGAAGCATTAATAGCACTATTATGAGCAAACTCTGCCCAAGGTAACAGTTCAGACCAATTATTGTGGTGATCTGAGACATAGCAACGGAGGAACTGTTCAAGAGCTTGATTAGACCATTCCGCAGCCCCATTGGATTGAGGGTGATATCCCAAGGAGAAGGAAAGCTGGATCCCCATTTGAGCACAAAAGGAACGCCAAAATCTGGAGACAAACTGGATACCCCAGTCCAACACTATCTCCTTGGGTAACCCATGTAAACGGAAGACCTCCCGGGCAAAAATTGAAGCAAACTCCTGAGCAGTAGGCAACTTCTACAAGGGAATGCAATGTGACATTTTAGAAAAACGGTCAACCACCATAAGGATAACGGTATTGCCATTGTAAACAGGGAGCTCGACAATGAAGTCCATGGAAAGATGTGTCCAAGGACGCTCACCATTAGCAAAAGGTTGAAGAAGACCCACAGGAAGACATTGAGGAGTCTTATTCTGTGCACAAACTGAGCAGGAGGCAACATACGCAGCAACATCAGAATGAAGACCTGGCCACCAGAATTGTCGAGTGACAGACCAAATCATTTGGTTCTTGCCTGGGTGACCTGCGGCTTTAGGATAGTGGTAAGTGTGCAAAAGTTTAGTTTGAAGATTCTCAGGAACAAAACACTTACCACTAGGTTTCTCAGGAGGTGCATTGGTTTGTGCAGCCAGGAGCTCCTCCCCCAAGGGAGAAGTCAAATTAGTACCTATGGTAGCCAAAATATGGTCAGGAGGTATAACTGGAGTAGGTACAGACTCCTCCTTGGACAGAGGCAAAAAATGTTGAGAGAGGGCATCAGCCCTAACATTCTTACTACCAGGCAAGTTGGAGACCACATAATTAAACCGAGACAAAAATAGTGCCAATCTAGCCTGTCGGGGCGACAAACGTTTTGCTTCAGATAGATAAGTTAAATTCTTGTGGTCAGTAAGAATGAGCACTGGCACTCTAGTACCCTCGAGAAGATGCCTCCATTCCTTGAGTGTCAAAATTATGGCCAGTAATTCCATGTCGCCAATTTCATAATTGCACTCCGCTGGAGACAATTTCTTAGAGAAGAAACCACACAGATGCAAGGAACCATCAGGCGTAGGACGTTGAGACAAGAGCGCACCTACTCCAGTCTCAGATGCATCAACCTTAAGAACAAAAGGCAGGACAGGGTTAGGATGAGCCAGAACTGGAGCGGCAGCAAAAGCAGTCTTAAGACTATCAAAGGCCTTAATGGCAGTAGGTGACCAATGGAGTGGATCATTCTCTTTACGGGTCATGTCTGTGATAGGTTTGACTAAGAAAAAAAAGTTTTTAATAAACTTTCTATAGTAATTGGCGAACCTCAAAAAATGTTTAATAGACCGAAGACCAACTGGGCGAGGCCACTGCAGAACTGCAGATAACTTGTCAGGATCCATGGAGAACCCTGCAACGGAGATAACTTAACCTAGGAAGGTTACTTGAGTCTGATGGAACTCACATTTCTCGAGTTTACAAAACAAGCCGTTCTCACGTAGTCTCTGAAGAACCCGTGTAACATCAGAACGATGAGCCTCAAGTGTGGGTGAGTGTATGAGGATGTCGTCTTGATACACCACAACACATTGTTGCAACATATCTCATAGGAGATCATTAATACATTCCTGTAAAACAGCAGGAGCATTACATAGGCCAAAGGGCATTACAAGATACTCATAATGCCCGCTCCTGGTGTTAAAAGCTGTTTTCCATTCGTGGCCCTCCTTGGGTAAGCATTCTTAATGGTAAGACGATTAAGACCCCTATAATCGATACATGGTCTTAGCTCGCCACCCTTTTCTTCACAAAGAAGAAGCCAGCCCCTGCAGGAGAGCAGGATTTGCGGATGATCCCCTGTGACAGAGCATCGGCAACATACTCCTCCATAGCACAATTCTCCACAACAGACAAAGGGTAAACCCGGCCCCGAGGAGGAATGGCACCAGGTTGCTGGTCTATGGCACAATCGTAAGACCGGTTAGGAGGCAACGTACCAGCACGCACCTTGTCAAAAATGTCTAGGAACTCTCGGAACTCCTCTGGCAATTGAGATACCGAAGAAGTGCACAAGACTTTAACTGGTTTCTGAAGACAAGTGGAAATACATTGCGGAGACCACAACAAAATTTCGGACCTGCGCCAGTCGAGACTGGGATTGTGCTTTTGGAGCCAGGGATAACCCAGAACAACTGGAAAATGCGGAGAGTTTATCACCTGGAACTGGAGGGTTTCAAAATGGAGAGCCCCAACAGCCATGGATAACGGAGCAGTTTCGTGAGTAACGAGTGCAGGCTGAAGGGGCCTGCCATCAATGGCCTCAATAGCAAGTGGAATGGACCGAGGCAAAACAGGAATGGAGTGCTTTGATACAAAAGCACTGTCAATGAAATAGCCCGCAGCACCGGAGTCAACAAGAGCCTGGCTGACTATGGAGGAGTCCACCCAGGAAAGGACAACCATAACTAAAGTTTTCTCCTTTAGCGGTTCCAGGGATGAGGATAAACCACCCAAGGTCTGCCCCCGACAGGACCTTAGGTGTGAGCGTTTCCCGACCATGTAGGACAAGACTTCAAAAGGTGGCCCTGTAACCCACAATAGAGGCAGATTACCTCCCTCCTCCTAAAGGCCCACTCCACCATGGAGAGACACGTGAATCCCAACTGCATCGGCTCAGCAGTACCTGGTGACTCTGGACCAGGAGGCATGGGAGGAGAGGGAGGCATGGGTGGGAACGAACACGTAGGAGACAACAGAACAGGAGGCTTCCGCAAGTGCTCCTTGAAAGAGGGTCTCTCACTTAGTCTGATGTCAATTAGGATCAAAAAAGACACCAATGCCTCAAGATCTTCTGGTAAATTTCTGGCAGCCACTTTGTCTTTAATCGCATCAGAGAGCCCATGAAAGAAGGCGGCAACAAGGGCTTCATTGTTCCAACCTACCTCTGCAGCAAGCGTACGGAACTCAATGGCATATTGAACAACAGATCTTGTACCTTGCTGAATGGACATGAGTTGTTTAACAGCAGAGGAGGAGCGAGCTGGAACATCAAAAGGAGGCCACAAATTCAGGGTAATTTGAAATCACAGGTTTATTAGTCTCCCACAAGGGATTAGCCCAGGTAAGTGCTGTGTCAGAGAGTAATGAGATGAGAAATCCCACCTTAGCTCTGTCAGAGGGAAACGCCTGAGGTAACATATCAAAGTAAATGCCCATCTGGTTGAAAAACCCTCTGCACTGATTAGCATCACCTCCATATCGCTGAGGTAAAGGTGCAGAACCGGACATGCTCCTGGTAGGACTAGATGCAGCAGCAGAAACAGGAGCAGCCATAACTTGCGGGACACTTTGGTCCAAATGTGCTGTGTGAGTCAGCAGGGTTTGCAGGGCTAGTGCAAATTGATCCAAGCGGTGATCCTGTTCATCCATCCTGGAAATTATGGCAGGTAAAGGTGGATTATTAGCACTATCAGGATTCATGGCCCTTGCGTAATGTCAGGGTGCCAGGAATCAGACTAAGACGAGAAGTGCAAAAATAATCACACCTTTATTAATAGCAAAAAATAATAAAAAATTCCACAAGTCAAATAACAAGCCAGGAATCAAAACCAGAGCTGGAAGTCAGACAAGCCGAGTCAGGAACAAGGAGAACAGCAGAGTCAGGAACAAGCCAGGGATCAGGAACCAGGAGGGACGTCAGACAGCCAGGTAATACACAGGAGCTCTCACAAACAGGTCTGAGACAACGCAAGGGCAAAGCATACTGAACAGAGGCCCTTTAAATAATAAGTGATGACATCACAATTCTGAGACTGTATCATGTCTCACACGGATGATGTATACCAGTCTGGCCATAAAAGGAAGTGCAGGAAATGAGCAGCATCACACAGTATGCACCAGAGTCAGCAAGAGAGGTTAGTAAAATGGCTGCCAGCAGCACATGGCAAACAAAACAGGGAAAAAACCCTGACACTTTTATTGTATAATGGGGAGGTGGTATCATTTGTACAGCGTACAGCATATAAATTATACTAGAAAATCCATGGCCTTACTATTTTACTGAATTTATATTTGTATTTGATTTGTTCTATAAGATAACATTATTGTTTGTATTTATTGTTTTCCTTGCATAATAACTAATATTCCCCTTTTATTGATTTTGCATAAAAAAGCAAGATTATAATAAAGGATAAATAAGACAAAAGTTAAAAACTGTTCTAATTTAATATTAAGTTCAAAAAACATCTGGCGTTTGTGTAAAAATTGAGCTTGTGCCAACAAAATTTAAATTGCCCTCTCATCATGAAAATCTAAGCATGATGAGTCTACGTCTAGGCATACGGTCTCCGCTGTATATATGATCCATCTCACCTGTATTAACAATACCACTCCCTCATAACCTGTAAATGGGAAGCATATTTAGGACAGCAATTTGACTAGAAAATGTGGCAGAAAATATTTAAAAAACATAAACATTCTTATGTTTCTGCACTCATCCAGGAAATGAACTTCAAGTTCCTAGCACAGTGGTACCTCACTCCAGAGAGAATTAAGAACATTTACAAGACCACGATTGGAAAGTGTTGGAGGGGATGCGGAGAAGTAGCTGGTATTCTCCGCATCTGGTGAAACTGCACTATATTGAGCACATTTTGGATGCACATTACATGCTCTATGATAACTGTACTGGACATCTTAGAATAGACATCTTAGAAATAGAATAGAATGGACATCTTAGAAATAGAATTTAAAGAAAAAGTGAAAGTATGTCTCCAAATCATCATGCTCAAGAGCTAAAACATTGATCCCACACAGCTGGAGGTCCCTCTGGGTGCCAACTCTAAGCAGATGGAAAGCACAAGTATTCAAGCTCCTACAATTGGAGAGATACCACTATCTGAGATCTGGTAAAGTGGATATCCACTAATATATGCTGGAACTATGGCGCAAAATAATGGATTCTTAAAGTAGATACATACATTGCCTCCATTTCCTACTTTTTTCACCCTACTCAAAACCCCAGGCGCACAGGGTATATAAGACGCCCCTCAACTTTTTCTTCTTCACTCCCCCCATCTTTTTTTTAATCCTCTTTTCCCGTCGCTGGACTATTCCAATTTGTAACACTATGTAGCCTAACTCACAATATTAATGTAAAAATTAGTAGCTATTAGTCACTTTTTCATAATTTTAGAAAGAAGAACACACATTTGATTATAACTTTTTTTATTATTGTCAATTTTGACCACATCATCTTTTAAATTTATCGTTTATATTATTGTTATATTATATAATTATGTTATTGTTTATTATATCGGTTTGAAACAGTAAAGTAAAGCATTAGTCAAAATTAATATTGTTCTCAATTGGTGATGATCTAAACTTTACATCGTTAAAAAGTAGCTCTTAAGTACTTGGACATTGTTAACAGAGATATTTTAGTTGGAAATACTTATAATTAACCAACATGAACATCAATGTTTGGAAATTGGCTTTGCCTCTTGTTATAGTCCTTTTGGATTATTTCTAAACTGTAGTTGAGCTCTTTTCATTTTTTGAACAATTGTATATAAAAATGTATCAATAAAGATTATATAAAAAATAATTGAGCTTGTGTCACTGTATCTATAGAGGACAAAAATCAAATTATTTAACCTTCAAATGCTGCAAATAAAATAGCTGGTTTAGGCAATTTGTAGCATTTTTAATACTTTTTGATTTTTGTTCTCTTTAGGGAGTGCAGGACAAAAAACCAAGAGGTGTTTAATGTTACTTTAAAAATGTGCTATCAAATTTTATCAGATTATTATTATTTATTTATTTTTATTCTTTATTTATTTTTGTTTTTTTACAAAAGTCTCTATTAACGTTTTGGGGGATTTTTTGTACATAAATTACTTCACAAGCCTTTCTAAAGGATTATCAGAAACCATTTTGTGTTTGTCATTACCTTGACAGTATCCTTAACTGTTTTACGCTGTGAAGACTCGCTGATTTCTTTGGTATTTTATCATATTGTGTTTTGCAGCGTGTAAAGTTAAGCCAGTGATGTATCTAGGCACATTTAACAGTGATTGATAACATAATTATTGTACTTACTTTTGTGCAAAAAAATGTTTCGGGCTTTTAGGAGCTTATTTTACTATATCATCTCAAATGAATGTTAAATATAAAAGATGTCTGGTCATTTTGTAAAATCTTTTGTGTAAAATAATTATTTGTTATGTAGTTCAACTGTTTAATTCTCAACTACCCTGTGTCTATTTCCTAGCAGGTTTTCTTGTTCACATTTGAACAGAATTATTATTATGACTAATGTACAAGAGACATGATAATTATTAAGTGTGTCTACAAATTACAGAGCATGCCAAAAGTTGTCTACGTTCCATTGCACATCCAAGTGCTCTTCACAACTGAGAAACTGATATATTCTTAAAATTAAATAGAAGCATTTGTTACACATGCTATTATTTCCATATAATTATCTGTCCTTATTTGCCATCTGCACCTTTTAAAAATATAAAGAATAGCGAAAAGTCTTCAGTTAAAGATAACTCACAAGGAGAATAGCTAAGCCATTAGCCGCATCTCATCCTAAAAGTATAACTGAAAACACCAAATATGAGTTTATCTTTGAATATTATAGCTTCAATAAAACAAACGATTATTTTTATCTCTATTTTACTAGTATTACTATCTTTTTTCCTCTCATTATTTCCACTCCAAGATGCCCCATTGACACTGCATATAGTTATTTAATAGAGAAGACCTACCTGCCAGCTATTACTACTAAACAAGAGCCATATCAAATTGAAATAACTGTTAAAAGTGAGCTGATACAGATCAACCTTTCAAAAGTTTCCTTGATGCTTGATGAGTGGAATCACAGTCTCAAATGTTGTGCCTCTTCAGTAGACATTTTAAATCTGATCCTATCTTGTTTCCTACCATAAATCTGCTTCTAATGTATTTTCAATTTACTCCTATAAAAATATTATTTTTATTGAATTACAGCAGCATCAATCCTTCATTAAGGTGTATGCAATAACTCCCTCTGGTGCAATAGATTGTTCAATAAACATTAATTTTGCCACCAGAAATTACATTCTTCATATACCAAAGATAGTGATTGTGCAATTCCTCGTATTTACCAGAATTCCATTCAAGTAAATCTCAATTGCTTCTGAAATCATATTTTTTTCCCGTCATTTATCTGGAATGGATAAAGGTTTTGTTTCAATAAACATTGATTTATAGGGATACAATATATAAGAAAGTGTTGGACTGAGAAGAGCACTAAAGTGCATATGTATTTGTGTGGATATGTGTGCATTGTCATGAAGGCCTCATGATGAATGTTAGGGGTTAATTTTTATTTGCTTTTTCTTCAATGCTTAACCCTGTTTTATAAAAGTCTAAAAGAATCATGTTATGGGACCACTGACTGCAATTAAGCCTCTGCACTACAGTGATTTTTATGATCCAAAGATTGCAAAGACAATGATAGAAAACAGTGTCTCCTTCAAGACATAGGCTTAGGTCACTCAGAGGTGACACTAGTATATTTTGAAATATGCTTTAATCACCTATATGACACTGGATGATAGAAATATGACAACCATGCCATATTTGGTATTAAACTAATCCTCATGATGTCACAAGGGGATTGTCTACCTATGTGAACTGGATATACATAACATAAAGTTATGAGTTGCAATTTAATTCTCAGCCAGGGTTTCAGAATTTTATGACTTGCAATAAAAGGGGGGGGGGTTACTTCACTGATCCACTATTAAGGAGGCCTGTCAGAAATCTGACCTTATAAAAAAATGTATTTAACTGTGATTTCAACATTTCAACACAATCATTTTCTCATTCTACACAGAAAGCTGTTGAGAGCAGTGTGTCTGGCCCTTTCCCAATTCCATTTCCCTGGAAGCAGAGACTTTTCTGGTAATAATTATAGGTGTGCTGAGTAATTTTATTTAACACCCTTTGTTTTTATATAAATGCGCTGTCACTCTTTTTCTCATAATAAATGTTCCTTTATTAAGTTTTGCCTTTGTATAATATTTGAATATATGTTACTGAAAGTGACCCTTGATAACAGTACTGTGTTTTCTTTATCTTAATTTTTACTAAATTGTATTTTGGAATTTTAATTTGTTAGTCTGGGTTTTCTTTAAAGGGACATAAAACAAGTTGGGATAGAGACAAAATAATATAATATGAACTTTAATGACTTTACCTGCAAATTTATACTGCAGTGCCTCACCATTAACCCTTTCTTTTTAGTTTCTGAATTGTAAAGCTTTAACTTCCCACACACAATTCCTTTTATGGCTGTATCTATGTTTATTGTTATTTTGGTAGAATGCAAAAGGGAATAGGGATTATCTGCTTGAGCATGCATAGAAGCTGTGAACTCAGTTAAAATACAATGCCTGTGTCTAAACACTGATAAGAGGGTTGGAGTTAGCTGCTCCAGACAGCTTAGCTATGAAAGAGGGGTGGAGTTAGCTGCTCCAGACAACTTAGCTATGTAATTCATTTTGCCTATTTTTGAAAATTATTTTAAAATACTTGACAGCAATTTCTAAACAATTTTTTTATGCAAACTAGTTTAAATTAATTAGCCCTTTTACGATATGCACATATCTCAACCTGTTTTATATAACTTTAAGTTTTCCCACATAATAATCTTCGGAGGTTAGTTAGTTCAGTGTGGGTATCATAAAAGGGGAGTTTGAGCATTTTCTAAGGTCTAGTATAGACTAGAGAGTGTTTGTTAACCCATACACCCACTGAACTAAGTCACAGACTTGCCTGGAGTGGCTAGACTGTGAGAAGCTGGTAAAGGTGGAAAGGGTCTGTAAACCCTTTCTGTGCCAAACAAGTGACTGGTGCAGGTTTGGTTAACCCTTTACGTCACATGCATGTATATATGTGTATGTGTACAGGGAGTGCAGAATTATTAGGCAAGTTGTATTTTTGAGGATTAATTTTATTATTGAACAACAACCATGTTCTCAATGAACCCAAAAAACTCATTAATATCAAAGCTGAATAGTTTTGGAAGTAGTTTTTAGTTTGTTTTTAGTTATAGCTATTTTAGGGGGATATCTGTGTGTGCAGGTGACTATTACTGTGCATAATTATTAGGCAACTTAACAAAAAACTAATATATACCCATTTCAATTATTTATTTTTACCAGTGAAACCAATATAACATCTCAACATTCACAAATATACATTTCTGACATTCAAAAACAAAACAAAAACAAATCAGTGACCAATATAGCCACCTTTCTTTGCAAGGACACTCAAAAGCCTGCCATCCATGGATTCTGTCAGTGTTTTGATCTGTTCACCATCAACATTGCGTGCAGCAGCAACCACAGCCTCCCAGACACTGTTCAGAGAGGTGTACTGTTTTCCCTCCTTGTAAATCTCACATTTGATGATGGACCACAGGTTCTAAATGGGGTTCAGATCAGGTGAACAAGGAGGCCATGTCATTAGATTTTCTTCTTTTATACCCTTTCTTGCCAGCCACGCTGTGGAGTACTTGGACGCGTGTGATGGAGCATTGTCCTGCATGAAAATCATGTTTTTCTTGAAGGATGCAGACTTCTTCCTGTACCACTGCTTGAAGAAGGTGTCTTCCAGAAACTGGCAGTAGGACTGGGAGTTGAGCTTGACTCCATCCTCAACCTGAAAAGGCCCCACAAGCTCATCTTTGATGATACCAGCCCAAACCAGTACTCCACCTCCACCTTGCTGGCGTCTGAGTCGGACTGGAGCTCTCTGCCCTTTACCAATCCAGCCACGGGTCCATCCATCTGGCCCATCAAGACTCACTCTCATTTCATCAGTCCATAAAACCTTAGAAAAATCAGTCTTGAGATATTTCTTGGCCCAGTCTTGACGTTTCAGCTTGTGTGTCTTGTTCAGTGGTGGTCGTCTTTCAGCCTTTCTTACCTTGGCCATGTCTCTGAGTATTGCACACCTTGTGCTTTTGGGCACTCCAGTGATGTTGCAGCTCTGAAATATGGCCAAACTGGTGGCAAGTGGCATCTTGGCAGCTGCACGCTTGACTTTTCTCAGTTCATGGGCAGTTATTTTGCGCCTTGGTTTTTCCACACGCTTCTTGCGACCCTGTTGACTATTTTGAATGAAACGCTTGATTGTTCGATGATCACGCTTCAGAAGCTTTGCAATTTTAAGAGTGCGGCATCCCTCTGCAAGATATCTCACTATTTTTGACTTTTCTGAGCCTGTCAAGTCCTTCTTTTGACCCATTTTGCCAAAGGAAAGGAAGTTGCCTAATAATTATGCACACCTGATATAGGGTGTTGATGTCATTAGACCACACCCCTTCTCATTACAGAGATGCACATCACCTAATATGCTTAATTGGTAGTAGGCTTTCGAGCCTATAAAGCTTGGAGTAAGACAACATGCATAAAGAGGATGATGTGGTCAAAATACTCATTTGCCTAATAATTCTGCACTCCCTGTAGTTACATGACGTGTATATACATGTGTATGTTTGTATGTATATATGTGTATGTGTGTACACATACATTCAAACATATACATGTACACACACATATACATTCATAGGTTGAAACCGACTTTTTATAGAATATGTAGACTTACTTGAACAATTCATGAGTTACATGGGGATATTTGTGACTATTTATACCATGTTAGACCTAAAGATCGAAACTTTAAGTGTGTTATGCATATTTTACATTCCTATGTTCTTCACATTTCTATATATTTATATGATAATGTTAATGTAAAATATTTATCTATACCTAAAGAAATAAAGAAAAAATAGCGCCCAAACGCATCTAAGTGCAGACAGTCTAAAAAATTTATTGTTTCACATATAAAAGTCACACATAAGAATAACACTCACAATTTAAAAAACTAAAACAAGCATTGTACGATATCACCAAATGCGTTCTCCTCTCCTTCAACTTCAATGGCGTTGCGTGCAGAGTCAGTAACCCGGCTGTCTGTGGGTGTGTAGGATCCTGGCCAATCCGGCAATTGCTTCCTTAGATCAGCTCCGCGTTGCTGATTGGTTGTTGGAGTCACTCTCTCAATATGGAGATAAGTCTCTTGGTAAAATGGAGCGAACTAATAAAACTAAACACATACAATCCTCAGCCCACTCGGTGCATTCAATTGTCAAAGTTGTGAGAATTACACCACAAAACCGGCCTCACAGGATTGATGCAAATGTCATTAACAGAGGCAATAGATAAGCCCCCTCACTCAACTTTGACAATTGAATGCACCGAGTGGGCTGAGGATTGTATGTGTTTAGTTTTATTAGTTCGCTCCATTTTACCAAGAGACTTATCTCCATATTGAGAGAGTGACTCCAACAACCAATCAGCAACGCGGAGCTGATCTAAGGAAGCAATTGCCGGATTGGCCAGGATCCTACACACCCACAGACAGCCGGGTTACTGACGCTGCACGCAACGCCATTGAAGTTGAAGGAGAGGAGAACGCATTTGGTGATATCGTACAATGCTTGTTTTAGTTTTTTAAATTGTGAGTGTTATTCTTATGTGTGACTTTTATATGTGAAACAATAAATTTTTTAGACTGTCTGCACTTAGATGCGTTTGGGCGCTCTTTTTTCTTTATTTCTTTAGATTATCACTACAAGTTCGTTATGGGACTTTTCTAAGGAGCAGCCTGCACTTTTTACCAATCAAAAGGAGCATTGACTTTTAACTGGACAATCGTTTTTTAACATTTGTAAGACTTTTTACATCTATTTCTATCATTGTATATCATTGTATGTCATCTTAACATTGTTTGAGGAACATTAATTACAAATTGTAATACTCATTAGAGATCTAATAGAGATATATCACTACCTAGATTTTAAGCAGCGCCTGTATACTTTCCTTGTATTTATCTATACCTATATATCTATAGGAATAGATATATAGGGATAGATAAATATAGAAATATTTATTTTAAATAAAAATAACATTTTCCTATATGTGAAGAACATTGGAATGTAAATTATTTACATTAAATACACGGTAAAACATGTTATTAAATATTATTGCCAAATTATTATTTTTTTTAGTCAAATACATGGCCATATACCATATACTTTTAAATTCTTATATTCATATTTTATCATTATTTATGAGTCATTTATATCAGATACTGCTAGATTACGAGTTCTGCGTTAGTTTTAAAAAGCAGCGTTGAGAGGTCCCAACGCTGCTTTTTATCTAACGCTGGTATTACGAGTCTGACAGGTAGAGGCTCACCGCTCATTTTTCTTCCACGACTCGAGGCTACCGCAAATCCCCTTACGTCAATTGCATATCCTATCTTTTTAATGGGATTTGCCTAACGCTGGTATTACAAGTCTTGGAAGAAGTGAGCGGTAGACCCTCTCCTGTCAAGACTTCTACCGCATTTAAAAGTCAGTAGTTAAGAGTTTTATGGGCTAACGCCAGAACATAAAACTCTTAACTAAAGTGCTAAAAAGTACACTAACACCCATAAACTACCTATTAACCCCTAAACCGTGGCCCCCCCACATCGCAAACACTTAAATAAATATTTTTAACCCCTAATCTGCTGACCGGACATCGCCGCCACCTACATTATACTTATGAACCCCTAATCTGCTGCCCCTAACATCGCCGACACCTACATTATATTTCTTAACCCCAAACGTCGCCGCCACCTACCTACACTTATTAACCCCTAATCTGCCGACCGTACATCGCTGCCACTATAATAAATGTATTAACCCCTAAACCGCCGCACTCCCGCCTCGCAAACACTATAGTAAATTTTATTAACCCCTAATCTGCCGCCCCCAATGTCGCCGCCACATACCTACAATTATTAACCCCTAATCTCCCGCCCCCAACGTCGCCGCTACTATAATAAAGTTAATAACCCCTAAACCTAAGTCTAACCCTAACACCCCCCTAATTTAAATATAATTTAAATAAATCTAAATAAAATTACTATGATTAAATAAATTAATCCTATTTAAAACTAAATACTTACCTATAAAATAAACCTTAATATAGCTACAATATAACTAGTAGTTACATTGTAGCTATTTTAGGATTTATATTTATTTTACAGGCAACTTTGTATTTATTTTAACTAGATACAATATCTATTAAATAGTTAATAACTATTTAATAGCTACCTAGTTAAAATAACTACAAAATTACCTGTAAAATAAATCCTAACCTAAGTTACAAATACACCTAACACTACACTATCAATAAATTAATTAACTAAATTAACTACAATTATCTAAAATAAAATACAATTAAATAAATTAAACTATATTACAAAAAAAACAAACACTAAATTACAAAAAATAAAAAAATATTACAAGAAGTTGAATCTAATTACACCTAATCTAAGCCCCCTAATAAAATAAAAAAGCCCCCCAAAATAATAAAATTCCCTACCCTAAACTAAATTACAAAGTAATCAGCTCTTTTACCAGCCCTTAAAAGGGCTTTTTGCGATGCATTGCCCCAAAGTAATCAGCTCTTTTACCTGTAAAAAAAAGAAATACAATACCCCCCCACCAACATTACAACCCACCCCCCACACACCCCTACTCTAAAACCCACCCGATTCCCCCTTAAAAAACCTTACACTACCCCATTGAAGATCACCCTACCTTGAGCCATGTTCACCCAGCCGGGCACCGATGGGCCAGAAGAGGACATCCGGACTGGCAGAAGTCTTCATCCTATCCGGGCAGAAGAGGATATCCAGACCGGCAGACATCTTCATCCAGGCGGCATCTTCTATCTTCATCCTTCCGGAGCGGAGCCATCTTCTATCCAGCCAACGTGGAGCCATCCTTTTCAATCAAAGTCCTAACGAAGAATGAAGGTTCCTTTAAATGACGTCATCCAAGATGGCATCCCTCGAATTACGATTGGCTGATAGGATTCTATCAGCCAATCGGAATTAAGGTAGAAAAAATCTGATTGGTTGATTTAATCAGCCAATCGGATTGAAGTTCAATCCGATTGGCTGATTGGATCAGCCAAAAGAATGCGAGGTCAAACCAAGTACTGAGTACATACAGTATGCATGCTTATACTTTTCAGAGGTCCGATATTGTTCTACAGGTATGTACAATCCTTGTTTTATTGATTGCATGTAATATTCTAATTTTCTGAGATTGTGGATATGTGGTTTTCATGAGCTGTAAGCCATAATCATCACAATTATGACAAATCATGGCTTGAACTATCTTGCTTTGCATGTAATGAGTCTATCTCATATATTAGTTTCACCTTTTAAGTTGCATTAGTGAAATAAATGAACTTTTGCACGATATTCTAATTTTTTCAATATTAACCCCTAAACCTAACCCTAAGTCTAACCCTAACCTTAACGTAACCCTAACCCTAACACCCACTAACTTTAACATAATTAAAATAATTCCAAATAAAAATTACAATTAATACCTAAATTATTCCTATTTAAAACTAAATAAATACTTACCTGTAAAATAAAACCTAAGCTAGCTACAATATAACTAATAGTTATATTGTATCTAGCTTATGTTTTATTTTTATTTCACAGGTAAGTTTGTATTTATTTTAACTAGGTTGATTAGTTAGTAAATATTTATTAACTATTTACTAACTACCTAGTAAAAATAAATATAAATTTACCTGTGAAATAAAACCTAACCTGTCTTACAGTTAAACATTACACTAAAATTAAATAAATTACATTAATGAAATACAATTAGCTAAATTACAAAAAAAAGCAAACACTAAGTTACACAAAATAAAAAATAAATGATCAAATATTTAAACTAATTACACCTAATCTAATAGCCCTATCAAAATAAAAAGTCCCCCAAAATAATAAAACCCCTAGCCTAAACTAAACTGCCAATAGCCCTTAAAAGGGCTTTTGCGGGGCATTGCCCCAAAGATATCAGCTCTTTTACCTAGCAAATAAAAATACAAACAACCCCCCAACAGTAAAACCCACCACCCACACAACCAACCCCCCCAAATAAAATAAAAACCTACCTAAAAAATCTAAGCTACCTATTGCCCTGAAAAGGGCATTTGGATGGGCATTACCCTTAAAAGGGCATTCAGCTCTTTTACATTGCCCAAACCCTAAGCTAAAAATAAAACCCACCCAATAAACCCGTAATAAAAACCTAACACTAACCCCCGAAGATCCACTTAATGTTTTGGAAGACCGGACATCCATCCTCATCCAGCCAGGAGAAGTCTTCATCCAAGCGGCAAGAAGTCCTCAACGAAGCCGGGAGAAGTCTTCATCCAAGCAGCAAGAAGTCGTCCTCCAGGCAGGCAGAAGTCTTCATCCAGACGGCATCTTCTATCTTCATCCTTCTGGCGCGGAGTGGGTCCATCTTCAAGACATCCAGGGCGGAGCATCCTCTTCATACGGTCCCAGCCGCACACTGAAGGTTCTCTTTAAGGGACGTCATCCAAGATGGCGTAGCTTGAATTCCGATTGGCTGATAGAATTCTATCATCCAATCGGAATTAAAGGGAAAAAAATCCTATTAGCTGATGCAATCAGCCAATAGGATTGAGCTTCAATCCTATTGGCTGACCCAATCAGCCAATGGGATTGAGCTTGCATTCTATTGGCTGTTCCCATCAACCAATAGAATGCGAGCTCAATCCTATTGGCTGATTGGTTCAGCCAATAGGATTAAAGCTCAATCCTATTGGCTGATTGCATCAGCCAATAGGATTTTCCCCCTTTAATTCTGATTGGCTAATAGAAATCAGCCAATCGGAATTCAAGGGACGCCATCTTGGATGACGTCCCTTAAAGGGAACCTTCGTTGTATGGCTGGGAACGTATGAAGAGGATGCTCCGCGCTGGATGTCTTGAAGATGGACCCGCTCCGCGCCGGAAGGATGAAGATGAAAGATGCCAGTCGGGATGAAGACTTCTGCCCGCCTGGAGGTCGACTTCTTGCCGCTTGGATGAAGACTTCTCCCGGCTTCATTGAGGACTTCTTGCCGCTTGGATGAAGACTTCTCCCAGCTTAGTTGAGGACTTTTTGCCGCTTGGATGAAGACTTCTCCCGGCTGGATGAGGATGGATTAGTACAGGTTAGGATGTGGGTGGCGCCCGTGGGCTAACTGCATAAGAAAATACCTTATTTGAAAAATATTATTAATAACAAGATAATCAAAATTACTCTACTAGAAAAAATAAGGATGTGGCGTCTCTTAAAAAACTTTCATAAAGAACTTTCAATTATAATTTATGTACACATAAGTTATCCGTATAATTTAAGAACTAATTAAAACATTCCTTCATTCATAAAAATATGAGACATTTATTAACATATAAAACCAATTGGAGTGAGACCGGTGTCAGAAACATAAACATAAGATACGCACAATACAAATGATCATTAACATTTCTTATGCATGATTAATATATATTTTATAAAAAACAGATAACTATTGAACGTTGAAATGAAAAAACCTAAATTCTAAATCCTCTTTATGACTGCCTTTTTCTAAAAGGACAGTAGAATACCAGAAGCTATGAGCAGTATTTATATATTCGGACGATTTAGGCTTCTCTAAACCCTGAAGCTCAATCAAATCTCATAATTTGTGGAAGTCCTTAGTTTTCGTATGGTGCAGTCTATGTAGAAAGTATATCCTTATATATAGGCAATTTTCAAATGTCTATTTGGATTTCCAATGTGTAGTGATGTTGCAAACCTAAAATTTTGCGTTCGCGAACAGCGAGTGCGAACTTCCGCAAATGTTTGCGAACGGGCGAACCGGGCGAACCGCCATAGACTTTAATAGGCAGGCAAATTTTAAAACCCACAGGGACTCTTTCTGGCCACAATAGTGATGGAAAAGTTGTTTCAAGGGGACTAACACCTGGACTGTGGCATGCCGGAGGGGGATCCATGGCAAAACTCCCATGAAAAATTACATAGTTGATGCAGAGTCTGGTTTTAAACCATAAAGGGCATAAATCACCTAACATTCCTAAATTGTTTGGAATAACGTGCTTTAAAACATCAGGTATGATGTTGTATCGATCAGGTAGTGTAAGGGTTATGCCCGCTTCACAGTGACAGACGCGCGCATGCACGGGAGGAGGCGGGCGGGCGCGTGCACGAGGAGGGAGCGGGTGGGAACCGCTACACTACAGAAAAAAATGTTTTTATAAGTGGGAGAAAGGGGTGCAAAATATTTAGTACTTGGAAATCTAAGTGATCTGGGAGCGGGTGGGGGATTGGTCTTGGGGGGGGGGAAGCTACACTACAGAAAAATTAAGTAAAAATAAAAAAAAACATTTTATTTGCAAACTGGGTACTGGCAGACAGCTGCCAGTACCCAATATGGCCCCCAATAAGGCAGAGGAGGAGGGTTAGGAAGCTGTTTTGGGGGGGGATCAGGGAGGTTGGGGGCTAAGGGGGGGATCCTACACAACAGCATATGTAAATATGCTAAAAAATATATATATATAAAAAAAAAAGATACCTTTTATTTTAGTACTGGCAGACTTTCTGCCAGTACTTAAGATGGCGGGGACAATTGTGGGGTGGGGGAGGGAAGAGAGCTCTTTGGGAGGGATCAGGGGGTCTGATGTGTCAGGTGGGAAGCTGATCTCTACACTAAAGCTAAAATTAACCCTGCAAGCTCCCTACAAGTTACCTAATTAACCCCTTCACTGCTGGGCATAATTCATGTGTTGTGCGCAGTTGCATTTAGTGGCCTTCTAACTACCAAAAAGCAACGCCAAAGCCATATATGTCTGCTATTTCTGAACAAAGGGGATCCCAGAGAAGCATTTACAACCATTTGTGCCATAATTGCACAAAATGTTTGTAAATAATTTCAGTGAGAAACCTAAAGTTTGTGAAAAAGTTGGCTATTTTTTTTAATTTGATCGCATTTGGCGGTGAAATGGTGGCATGAAATATACCAAAATGGGCCTAGATCAATACTTGGGAGTGTCTACTACACTACACTAAAGCTAAAATTAACCCTACAAGCTCCCTTCAAGCTCCCTACAAGCTCCCTAATTAACCCCTGCACTGCTGAGCATAATACACGTGTGGTGCGCAGCGGCATTTAGCGGCCTTCTAATTACCAAAAAGCAATGCCAAAGCCATATATGTCTGCTATTTCTGAAAAAAGGGATCCCAGAGAAGCATTTACAGCCATTTGTGCCATAATTGCACAAAATGTTTGTAAATGATTTCAGTGAGAAACCTAAAATGTGGAAAAATGTAACGTTTTTTTTTTTATTTGATCGCATTTGGCGGTGAAATGGTGGCATGAAATATAGCAAGATGGGCCTAGATCAATACTTTGGGTTGTCTACTACACTAAAGCTAAAATTACCCCAAAAAGCTTCCTACATGCTCCCTAATTAACCCCTTCACTGCTGGACATAATACACGTGTGGTGAGCAGTGGCATTTAGCGGCCTTCTAATTATCAAAAAGCAACATCAAAGCCATATATGTCTGCTATTTCTGAACAAAGGGGATCCCAGAGAAAAATTTACAACCATTTATGCCATAATTGCACAAGCTATTTGTAAATAATTTCAGTGAGAAACCTAAAGTTTGTGAAAAAATTTGTGAAAAAAGTGAACAATTTTTTTTATTTGATCGCATTTGGTGGTGAAATGGTGGCATGAAATATACCAAAATGGGCCTAGATCAATACTTTGGGATGTCTTCTAAAAAAAAATATATACATGTCAATGGCTATTCAGGGATTCCTGACAGATATCAGTGTTCCAACGTAACTAGCGCTAATTTTGAAAAAAAATAATGGTTTGGAAATAGCAAATTGCTACTTGTATTTATGGCCCTATAACTTGCAAAAAAAGCAAAGAACATGTAAACATTGGGTATTTCTAAACTCAGGACAAAACTTAGAAACTATTTAGCATGGGTGTTTTTTGGTGGTTGTAGATGAGTAACAGATTTTGGGGGTCAAAGTTAGAAAAAGTGTGTTTTTTTCCATTTTTTCCTCATATAATTTTTTTTATAGTAAATTATAGGATATGATGAAAATAATGGTATCTTTAGAAATTTCATTTAATGGCGAGAAAAATGGTATATAATATGTGTGGGTACAGTAAACGAGTAAGAGGAAAATTACAGCTAAACACAAACACCGCAGAAATGTAAAAATAGCCCTGGTCCCAAACGGACAGAAAATGGAAAAGTGTTGTGGTCATTAAGGGGTTAATATACACTACTGTTACACCAGATATGAGTTGCACTGGTGTGACACTGGAGGAAACTGACTGCTATTATTTCACAGTCAAAAAAGTGTTTTTTTTTTTAAATGTACACTACTGTTATACCAGATATGAGTGGTGGCACTGGGCAAGTGGGCACAGTATACGCTGTGAGCCTGACACACATGCTGGCTGGCAGGCAACTGCAATTAGATTGTTCTAAAAAGGGCTTTTTGGGGTGCTGTCCTTACAGCAGAGATCAGATGAGTACTTCAGGACTGTAGTGGACACTGAATACACTAGCCTAGCTATCGATTTCCCTATTAAATCAGCAGCAGCTACACTGTCCCTCCTCTCACTAAGACTGCAGCTTCCAAATGAATCTAAAATGGATGCTGTCCAGGAGGTAGGAGGGTCTGGGAGGGAGGGTCTGCTGCTGATTGGCTGGAATGTGTCTGCTGACTGTGAGGTACAGGGTCAAAGTTTTACTCAATGATGACGAATAGGGGCCGGATCGAACATCGCATATGTTCGCCCGCCGCAGCGAACGCGAACATGCTATGTTCGCCGGGAACTATTCGCCGGCGAACTATTCGCAACATCACTACCAATGTGTACTTATTTCTTGAAACAATATAAGAGAAATAGATACAATGTAAATGAATGGTTTAACAGGGTAAATTTGACCACAGTCGTTTGTAGCGGTATATGTGATAATTGTGGATACAAAGTCAGTAGGCAATAGTATGATGTGAATTTGACCACAGTTGTTGTCATACCTTTGAGGTTGAGAGTATTCACAGTGTTTTTATTGTACTCACTGTTTCTTCAGCGTCCTCCACCTCTGGTAATTGCAGTGATAATACGTACTCACTGTTTTTCCGGAGTTCTCCACCTATCTGCCCACTCCTGTATTCCGATGATGCGTGTCCATGTATAGCCAATCTTTGGTGATTTCTAAGAGTGCGCACTCTTTTGAACTTGCTCGTAATTTTCAAACTCCTACCGCTGCGGTTATGGGAATAAATACAGAGTCTTAGTCCGGTGATTCAGGAGCTGTGAAAAATGGAACGTCTACGCGTTTCAGCTGCTCAGAGCCTTTGTCAATATGAGCCTTCTTTCATGCTCCTCCTCTATATAGGGCTAAACATTAACCCTTCATTAATTTTTTAACCCTTCATTCATTTTTAATTGTAGCCTTGTTCTCTTTGGAATTTATTTTTAGCTATTTATATCCTCAGGATGATAATAGGATTTCTTCTTTTCATTTCATAAATAACTGCTCTTTAAGATGTTTCAGATTTGATAGAGATTATACAAATATAAACATTTAAACACCAAGCACCTCAAAATATTTTTTAGATGTGGGCAGAGAACGAACACACGATCCCCCGAAAGGAAAAAGGCGAAGAGAGGGAATAGAGGTAGAGGAAAGGGAAGACTAATTGATAAAAGAAAACAGAAGCGAAACAAACACAAGGGCTATTTAATATAAGTGGTGTAAATTTAACACCAGAGCAAGAAAGAATATTGAATAAAGGTCTATCCTTTGCTCCTTCCTCAAAATTAAATAAATTTGAACATCTTATTAATATAAACCAATTTGTAAGGAAGTTAACTTTGAAAAAATACTTCTTTAAGAACCCTATTGTTAAGAATGCAAATCCAATTGAGAAAACAAGAGAATATATACATACTGATTTAAAACAAAAATCCACATTCTTTCCAAGTCATGAAAAAGAAAGTTTTATTGAATCATTTGAAAAATTGGTGAAACAAGAGGTAGATATAATGGATGTATCCAAAATTAAAGCTAGAGATTGGAATCTAACTTTAAAAGAAAAAAGTATCTTGAAGGCTGCAGAAGAGAGATAACTTAGTAATTAAGCAGGCAGACAAGGGTGGCGGGATAGTGATTATGAGTAGTAATTATTATCTAAATGAAGCTCATAGACTTCTTAATGACTCTGATACTTATAAAAAACTTAGAAATGATCCTGGAGACTTTACTTTACTTTAATCAACTACAAGAACTCCTTACAAAAGCACATTCAGTAGAACTTTTGAATAACTCAGAATTAATTTTTTACTTATAAAAAATATTAGAACTCCCATTTTTTATTTTTTACCTAAGGTCCACAAGAATTCACATAAACCCCCAGGGCGTCCAATTTTATCCGGGATCGAATGTATCACTTCAAACCTTTCACAATATATAGATTATTTTTTGCAAAATTATGGAAATTAATTGCCCTCCCATCTTTCTGATTCCACTCATTTCTTAAATGTGTTGGGGACTGTGAAATGGGAGAGCAACTTTATTCTTGTAACGTGTGATGTAAGCTCCTTATATACCAACATTAAACATAGTTTGGGTCTGCAAGCCATTGATCGCTATCTCAAATCTGATGTTAATATGACAGAAATACAATGCAATTTCTTAATGGAATGTATTGAGTTCATTTTGAATAAGAATTACTTTAAGTTCAAAGAAGTCTATTATTTGCAAATAAAAGGAACGGCTATGGGCACAAGATTCGCACCCAGTTATGCCAACTTATTTAAGGGGAATTTTGAAAGATTATTCTTGGAGGGGACCCCATGGGGTGCGAATCTTGTGTCTATAGACACTATATAGATTATATGTTTTTCATTTGGAGGGGAGATAGCGAACTGCTAAACATATTTATTGAAGATCTTAATATCAATGACTTTGGACTGAATTTCACATATGAGTTAAGTAATAAAAAAAATAGTTTCTTAGATATAGAAATTATTGAAAATTAAATAAAAACGAAAACTTACTTTAAAAAGGTTGACTCTAACAACTATATTGATTCAAAGAGCTGTCATCATAAAATGCGTAAGTACAATATACCTAAAGGTCAACTACTCAGAGTAAAGAAAAATTGTACAGATACTCCCGACTATGAGGAACAGTCAAAAACACTTATTGAGAGGTTTAAACAGAAAGGTTATAATGGAGAAAAAAATGAGGAATTAGCCAAAAACATTAAGGAAGTATATAGAAGTTCTCTACTAAGAAAGGACCCAAAAAAGAAAAATATAGATAAAACTAGTCTGCATTTAGAAGTACCAATAATTACGACATATTCATCACAACACAAAATATTTTAAAAAGTAGTGAAGAAACATTGGCATCTCCTTCTAAAAGACCCAATGATTGGACATACACTTGGAAAAAATCCTAAATTTATATATAAAAGAGCAAACATGTTTTAAAATATGTTAGCTCCCAGTGAGTATAAAAAGAAAAGAGTGACACTGAATGGAAGTGTTAAAGGTCTTAAGGGGGATCTAATAGAGGTTTTTTTTCCTTGCCAACAATATAAGTCATGTAAATATAGCACTAAACTTAAAAGTATTCAATCGGATAAAACAGGCAAACAACTGAAAATGAATGGAATAATCAGATGCACGGATATCAACGTAATATAGCTCTTGCAATGTAATTGTAATCTTAGGTACTTCGATCAGACGAGCAGGAAATTAAGGGACCGCATAAGAGAACATTTGTTAGGTATAGAACATGGTAGGAAAGATACCACGCTATACAAACTATTTTTGGAGGTACACCAAGGGAGGACTAAGGATTTGAAGTTTTGTGGTGTAAAGAAGGTAACACAAGATGGGAGAAGGGGTAATATGGAAGAGAAATTACTAAGACAAGAAGCAGAGCTTATTTATAATTTTGGAACACTATCACCCACAGGCCTTAACAGTGAACTAGATTTGAACTTTATAGTAAAATAAAAGATCGTATAAACAATAACATGTAGCCCCTTTAACAAATTGTCTGATGAATAGAAAACCCTAGGAAAAAATAAGATCTGAAAAGATCTAAGAGTCCATTAAAATTCTCCATTTGAAATTCATAAGAAATTAGTAACAATTTATTTGTTGATACACCTGCATATTGTTAACAAAATACTAGTAAAATATTCTAAAATGACTACTGAGTTAATCCTAAAGATTATATGTGTGAATATATATGTGTATAAGTAGGATTCTCCATAATGGTTTATAAAAGAATTGAGGAGCAATTTTGCTAACTAATATCTGAAACATCTTAAAGTTATGAATGAAATGAAAAGAAGAAATCCTATTATCATTCTGAGGATAAAAATAGCTAAAAATAAATTCCAAAGAGAACAAGGCTACAATTAAAAATGAATGAAGGGTTAAAAAATGAATGAATGAAGGGCGGACCAAGAGTCTGTATTTATTCCCATAACTGCAGTGGTAGGAGTTTGAAAATTATGAGCAAGTTCAAAAGAGTGCGCACTTTTAGAAATCACCAAAGATTGGCTATACGTGGACACGCATCAGCGGAATACAGGAGCGTGCAGATAGGCAGAGAACGCCGGAAAAACAGTGAGTACGTATTATCACTGCAATTACCAGAGGCGGAGGACGCCGAAGAAACAGTGAGTACAATAAAAACACTGTGAATACTCTCGACCTCAAAGGTATAACAACAACTGTGGTCAAATTCACCTCATACTATTGCCTACTGACTTTGTATCCATAATTATCACATATACCACTACAAACAACTGTGGTCAAATTTACCCTGTTAAACCATTCATTTACATTGTATCTATTTCTTTTATGTTGTTACAAGAAATAAATACACATTGGAAATCCAAACAGACATTTGAAAATTGCCTATATATAAGGATATACTTTCTACATAGACTGCACCATACTAAAACTAAGGACTTCCACAAATTATGAGATTTGATTGAGCTCCAGGGTCTAGAAAAGCCAAAATCGTCCAAATATATAAATACTACTCCTAGCTTCTGGTATTCTACTGTCCTTTTAGAAAAAGGCAGTCGTAAAGAGGATTTAGAATTTAGTTTTTTTTAATTTCAACGTTCAATAGTTATCTGTTTTTTATAAAAGATATATTAATTACACATAGGAAATGTTAATGATCATTTGTATTGTGCGTATCTTATGCTAATGTTTCTGACAACGGTCTCACTCCAATTGGTTTTATATGTTAATAAATGTCTTTCAAAATTAAAAGGTAAGTATTTTAACAAAACAAGTGAAATGTAACGTTTGATGAATGAAAGTGCCCCTGTTTTTAATAGGGTTTTTAAAAACCGGGCACTGATTCATCAAAATTGACATTCACTTTAAGGTTCATTTTTCCCATAGTATAGATGCCTGAACCTAAGAATGTAAAGCATGGACACTATCTTAATTATTCATATGAAATGAATGTGTAACTACCAATATCATTCTCTCCCTGAAGCAATTTCTTTCATACAGGTGGGGACAGTCCATAATCAATTACTCCTGGGAATTACTCTTCTCTACCACTAGGAGGAGGCAAAGATTCCCAAACCCCACGAGCCTTATAAAACCCCTCCCACTTTCCACATTCCTCAGTCTTTTCTTTGCCTCTGCTGGAGGTGGTTGAAGAATGAAGATGTGCATTTGATTCTTCAGACTCTCTCTTTTTCAGTCTATATTGAGGCCTGGTTTCCCCTGAGAGTACAGTGCTTGTCTAAGGAATGTATATGGGGTATGGTTTGTGATTCTTTTTTTACCTCATGGGAAATATTTCATAAACCTTTCATAATTGGTTGCATGGACTTGTCTTTTGCCTCCTTTAATGGATCTATAATATACTCCTATTCCATAACCACTACCATGTTTCAGTACTGGTTGGCTGTCTGCTATTTATTTGCTGGTGGACGAGTGTCTATTGGTAAGAATAATTTATTAAACATTTTAGACATTCTATATGTATGTTATGGGCACTTTTTTAGTTTGTATATATATTTGCTATCAATGGTGGAGGTGTCTAAAATTCTCTCGTGGGCAGAGATCAATTCCTGTCTAGTCTCTGAGATTTATATTCCATTGTTGAACAACTGGGAGTCAGACTTTCTCAGTTGTCAATCTCTACATCCAGGTGAGTGGTCTCTTCACCAGAATGTGTTCTATCAGATTCTGGATCTTTGGGATTTCCCAGAAATAGTTCTGATGGCTTTTCTTTTTCGAGGTCCAGAGATCCTCATGCAGTTTTAGGGAATGTTATAGTAGTTCCTTGGTCATTTCAATTTGCTTATTTGTTTCCTCATCTGGTACTTATTCCCAAAGTGATTTCTAAGATATGCATATAAAAGTCTTCAGTAATCCTGATTGCTCAGCGTGACCTTGCAGGATTTGGTATGCAGATCTGGTTCAGATTGCCAGCTGCCCTTCTTGGCCTCTTCCTCTTTACTTAGACCTTCTATCTCAAGATCTGTTTTTCCTTGATAGCATACAAATTTAATGTTTAATCCTTATACATAGGGTTTCTCTGATTCTGTGATTGAAACCTTGATTCAGGGTTGTAAGCCTGTAACTAGGAAAATCTTTTACAAGGTCTGGACGGCCTTTTTATTTTTGTGTGTAGATCATGTTTTTTTCTGGCATTGATTTAGAATTCCTAGGATTTTGCAGTTATTACAGGATGGTCTGGATAAGGGCCTATCTGCCAGTTCTCGTTCTTTCAGTTTTATTCCACAGGAAGATTGTTAATCTTCCTGATATTCATGGTTTTGTTCAGACTTGATCCATATTAAACCTTTAATCAAGCCAATTTCTTTTCCATTGAATCTTAACTTGGTGTTAAGGGTTTTACAGGCTCCTCCTTTTGAACCTATGCATAAGGTTGATAATAAACTACTTTTTTGGAAAGTGTTATTTATTTTGGCTATCTCTGCTAGAAGAGGTTTTTAGTTACCTACTCTCTCTTGTGATCCTACTAATCTGATTTTGATCAGGATAAGGCATTTTTACAGACTTCTTTTTATATTTTTGCCTAAGGTTGTTTCTTCAAACAGATTGTTGTTCCTTCGTTGTGTCCTAATCCTAAGAATGCTTCAAAGGGATATTGGCATTCTTTGGATATTGTTAGTGCATTGAAATTTTACATTGGTGCTACTAAGAACTTTAGACAAACTTCTAATTTGTTCATTTTCATTAATTTTTCTGGTCCTAGGAAGGGACAAAATGTTTCTGCTATTTCTTTTGCCTCTATGTTTAAATTTTTTATTTACAAGGCTTACTTGGAGTCATGTCAGCCTCCACCACAGCAGATTACTGCTCATTCTACTAGGTCAGTTGCCACTTCATGGGCTCTCAAGAATGAGGGTTCAGTTGACAAGATTTACAAAACAGCCACTTGGTCTACTTTGCATACTTTTACAAAATTCTACCATTTTGATGTTTTTACTTCTTCTGATGCAGCCTTTGATAAAAAAAGATTGCTCAGGCAGCTGTCTTAGTTTACTTTTTTTAACTGTTTGATTTATTTTAAGTGCATTAAAAAAACAAGATAATTTGTATTGGGATTGTGGATTTAACTTCTCAGTGAAAAAAGATGTTTTTTTTTTTTAATTCCCTCCATTTATGTTATTACTGGTGTGCTCCACAGCTTGGGCATTAGTTTCCTGGAGTAATGGATCATCGACTCTCACCACCTGTATGAAAGAAAACATAATTTATGCTTACCTGATAAATTCATTTCTTTCATAGTGGTGAGAGTCCACGAGACCCCATCCTATTTTTTGGGGGGTTCATTTTTTCTTTATTATATCTTTTTTTCCTGCTCCTTATTTGGCTCTTATTCTTTTTTCTTACCACACTTTTCTTAGTTATAGATTAGACTAAGGCATGTGTGAGGTGAGATGGGTTTTATATTCCCTATGGTAGGGAAGAGTAATTCCCTGGAGTAATGGATCATGGACTCTCACCACCTGTATAAAATAAATTAATTCATCAGGTAAGCATAACATGTTTTTTAGCTGCTCTTTTCCATTTTATTTTAAAAAATTGCAACCAAGCTATTCCATTTGACCAACTCAAGTTGTCTGTTAACCTTTCGTTACAGGTTCACATTTACCTGTATGTTAATGGGAACAGTGTATGTGTTTCCCCTAATGTTTGTGAAGAAGTTATGAGAAGAGTGTACCCAACTCTGAGATTACTCAAATACCCAAACAGACAACTCAATTACAAATAAAACTTTGCAGTATACATTTGTTAGACTTTTTCCACTAAGAACTTGTAGATAAATTCTCATTTAAAATGCCCTGCCAAAGTCAATATATTTATTGTTAATTGCCAATAATCTTCCTTATGCTGCATTTACCCTGTAGCCAATGTATTTTTAATAAAACCTAGTGAAATATTTTTTTGGTTGTAACAGGTTTCATGTGAGCCAACATGTAAATTCTACATTCCTGTCCAGAATTTTACATTTAAAATGGGATCATCTGGATCATGCATGGAGAAGAAAGTTTTAAGGTATTAGGATTACTTTACTTGCAATTTGGCAGTCAAGGTCTCTACCTTGTCTTATCAAACTGCACCATCTACAATGTGTGTGGATCAGCCTTTATGTCTGCAATTTTTTTTTTTGCTACATAGGTACCATTGATTGCCTGCCCACATTATACCCACACACTTTTGCCTAGATTACGAGTTTTGTGTTACGGTGCAGTAAGACTATTACCGCTGAAAAATTGGCCATTGTGCTGGAATGGCCCGTAACGCATATTACAAGTCACAGCAGTATAGCTATACCGCAAACATTTTAGCCTGTAAAGCAATGTCCATTCCGCACTCAAAAAAATGATGTTGCGCGGTCCGGCTAATATGCTTGTGTTACAGCCTATACCGACACAATCCATTCCGTGATCTGAGAGCAGTAGTTATAGATTTTGCAAAACTCAAATGTTACATAGTTCATTAACACACATAAACGCCCATAAACTACATATTAACCCCTAATCCGCCGCCCACCCAAATTGCCAACCCTATATAAACCTATTAATTCTTAATCCGACCACCCACCCACATCGCCAACACTAAATAAATCTAGAAACCCCTAGTCCGCCACTCACGGACATCGCCAACACTAACTAAACATATTAACCCCTAAACTGCCGCCCCCCACATCACAAAACACTAAATTAAACTTTTAACCCCCTAAACCTAACACCCCCTAACTTTAAATTAAAAGTTACAATAGAAGTATCTTAAAATAACATAAATAAAAACTTACCTGTGAAATAAAAAAACCCGATTTAAAAGATTAAACTATAAATTAACCTAATATAACTATTATAATGAAATAAAAAAAAACTACCAATTAAAAAATAATAAAATCTAACATTACAAAAAGTAAAAAACACTAAAATTATGAAAAATAAAAAAACTCTAAGTTTACTAAAAATAATAAACGAAATTAACAAAAATAAAAACAATTACACCTAATCTAATAGCCATAAAAATAAAAAAGCCCCCCTAAATAAAAACATTCCCTAACCTGCAATAAACTACAAATAGCCCTTAAAATGGCCTTTTGTAGGGCATTCCCTAAGTTAAACAGCTCTTTTACCTAGAAAAAAAATACAAAGTCCCCCCAACAGTAAACCCCCCCACCCAACCAACCCCCCAAAATCAAAAACCTAAGTCTAAATAAAACCTAAGCTTCCCATTGCACCTAAAGGGGCATTTGTATGGGCATTGCCCTTAAAAGGGCATTCAGCTCTTTTACAGTGCCCAAAAAACCCTAATCTAAAAAAAAAACACCAAAAAAAAACTTAACACTAACCCCATAAAATCTACTCACAGTTCCTGAAGTCCGGACATCCATCTCCATCCAGGCGGCGAGATCTTCATCCATCATGGGGGCGTCTTCTATCTTCATCCCGGAAGCTATCCAGGACTGGAGATGACCTCCTGCACGGAGAGTCCTCCTCATACGATCACTACCGTACACTGAAGTTGAATGCAAGGTACCCGTTTAAAAATGGCAAATTCAAATCAGCCAATAGGATGAGAGCTACTGAAATCCTATTGGCTTTTCAAAACAGCCAATAGGATGAGAGCAACTGAAATCATGTTGGCTGATTTGAACAGCCAATAGGATTGTAGTAGCTCTCATCCTATTGGCTGTTCAAATCAGCCAAATGGATTTAAGTAGCTCTCATCCTATTGGCTGATTTGAATTTGAAGAATCAAATCAGCCAACAGGAATGCAAGGTACGCCATTTTTGAACGGGTACCTTGCATTCAATGTCAGTGTACGGCGGTGATCGTATGAAGAGGACGCTCAGCGCAGGATGTCATCGCCGGTCCTGGATAGCTTCTTCCTATATATAGAATATAGCCCTTTTCAGACAAACACCTTGTCATATACTATATACCTTTGAACCCTTAAAACTTTTTTTGTAATATTTATATGATTCATTTTTATCATATAGTGTTTATATGAGTGTAACTGTAATTTTAAATGTATTTATGTTGTGTTTAGTGTTTTTTTTTAATGCACTACCCTTTTTGCAAGGTTTTCAAGTGCACTAATCAACAAGTTTAAAATGTGATTGCGCTCTTATGATCGTGTTTACTTTCAACTTGTAATACGAACCCTATTTCTGTTGCACACAAAAAGCCGATGTCGCTATATATAGCTTTCATAGTCTAAGGTTAAATAGAGTGATGGCAAAAATGCTAAAAGTTCTCTGGTCTTCTAGGCAAGCTTCTATCTTAAAAGCCTGGTCCTTAAGGGGGGTGAGTTTTTATTGTATTGTACACTCATGATTGTAATGTACTTTTGTATAGCTCTATGTAAAATTTTGGCGCTTTATAAATAAATAATAATAATAATAATAATATATATATATATATATATATATATATATATATATATATATATATATATATATATATATATATATATATATATATATATATATATAGATATAGTGACCACCACATTTCTTCCCTGGTCTGTCTATTTTAAATTATTGAAAGGAAATTAAAATTATTTTTTTGGGTTTGTTGTATCTAAAAGAGAATATTTTAAAATGTCATTCTTCTTTTTAAATGGATTTTCCTTTTCTAAAAAATGTATAAATATTTTTTTCCATGTACCTTTTTACCAACAGAATGGTAGTTTTCCTTTCCAGTCATTTATTAATCTCTCTTTAAGGATGAGTTGTACACAAACATGTTCTTACTTATAGTTTCAACATTAACTTAAAAAGAATTAACTTAAATTTCTTAATGTCTCTAATACTAGTTGATTAAATATTATAGAAATAGATATCTTGTGACTCCCACTCCTTTACTTCTCTTCAAATATGTCTAAACATATGTTCTTGTTTCTTTAAATTAATTATGCTGCTAATTGGATAATGACAATCATTCAAGCCTTTGTTAAAATTCAAAGAAAAATAGCAGAGCAAACATTTATGTTGCTCATGACTAATGTATTATCAACAGAAACAATTATGACAGCACAACATAACTTTTATTTTTATTCTTAAAAGAAAAAATGAATGATTAATTCAGTGTAAAGATGTCTCACTTCGTTATAGTGGAAAAGGTAAAGCCCCTTTTCAGAGGTGTAGATATAGAAAGGCTTATCTGTAAAAGAGTAGGTATTCTGCATCTTTAAAACACAATCCTCCCTTAGGTTTCAATAAAGCTGCAGATATTATGAATTTCTGGCATCAACTCTTAGGGTCCGATGATCTAAAACTCTCTGGTCTTTCAAGATTAGTTAAAAAGGCTCATGAGTACTGCAAAGTCTCTATATACTTTTTAAAAAGGTAAATGTTAGCTTCAGAGCTGAAATTCAGGATATGAAGGAAAGAAACATCCTATATTTTAAAAGACAAGAGTTTGTCTGAAGCCGTCATGCGCAGTTCAGACAAACTCTTGCAGCTGATCGCACGCGCACCCACCTGGCAGCAGCGCGAGGACCCGGCAGCACAGCTGATCGCACGCGCAGGGGGTGAAACAGAGCAGCGTGAGGACCGGCAAGTAAAGGCGCACAGGGGAGAGAGAGAGAGAGAGAGAGAGAGAATAAATAACACAACACGGCCCGTGTGAACGGGCTTTAGGACTAGTATAATATAATACAATGCTCAAAAATGATTTTGTGTGATTTCTTTCCATACTGGTGAGTTTGATTTTCAGGTCTTTAAAAGGGAATTGATTGTATCAACATGAGGCATAAACCTTATAAATTCCTTACATTATTCATTTTAGAAGGATTATACTTTTTACTTTTTTCTCATCTTTTCTAAGATGAGGGTGCGCTAAGCTAATCATGTCAAGTAGTGGAGTTCTCCATCTTGTTCTGTGCTACACTATTAATAATAATAATAATAACAATAATAATAATAGTTTAGTTAATGGGGCCCATTTATCAAGCTCCGTATGGAGACCGCTGCTCCATAACCTGTCTGCTCTGATGAGGCGGACAGACATCGTCACAATTCAACCCGATCGAATACGATCGGGTTGAATGACACCCCCTGCTAGCGGCCGATTGGCCGCGAATCTGCAGGGGGCGGCGTTGCACCAGCAGTTCACAAGAGCTGCTGGTGCAATGCTGAATGCGGAGAGCGTATTGCTATCCACAATCAGCGAGGTCTGTCGGACATGATCGGCAATGTCGGATCATGTCTGACTTGCCTTTCATAAATAGGCCCTCAGGTCTTAAAAACACAAAATTTTACAGCAGTATTTTGGACTATGCACAAAAGCTACATTGCGACTATAATGAGTGGATTAGTAGCGATCCATTATTCATTAAAAGTATTGGGTGCACTTAAAAACTTTAGCCACATTAAGATGCTTTGGTTATTATATTTAAACAACCACTTGCAATACCGGTCTGTGTATTACTATTTGTGAGATGTAGCACAAATGATAAAACACCCTGTGTTATAGATGGTGCTCTAAGTAGCCCTATTCTATGCTAACACTGCTCAAATTAAATCAATAGCACTTTTATTTTTGCACTTATATTACAAGGTAAAAGTAGTATATAAGCACTTGAGAAAAAGTCTTGGGCAGCTAACATCCTGTCAGATAGTGTGGGTGTTCTAAATCCCTCACACAATAGACTTCTATGGGAGTGTGCTGAAAACCACATAACCGGTTACCGCTAAGGCAAAGGTGCGCTAAACCGTAGGTCAAATAATTGAGTTCTTCATTAACTTTTAAACTACAATTTTGTACAAAAATATTTGTTTAAAACATTGCACACACAGACACATATATACACATACACACACACACACACATGTATGTATGTGTATGTTTGTGTGTGTATGTGTGTATATAAATATATATAGTCTTGCATAGAAAGACAGCACTCACTGGATATTCTGTATAAAACTTAGCTTTTATTGGAGCATATTAATAATAATATGCTCCAATAAAAGCTAAGTTTTATACAGAATATCCAGTGAGTGCTGTCTTTCTATGCAAGACTGTGTTTACCCCTGACAAGCACCCTGATGGTTGGTCTCTCAATATTGAGGATTTGAGTGCAGGCCCTTTCTACTGTACTACAATATATATATATATATATATTAAGAATACAAAAGGTCCAAAGCACAAGTCCCAGGCATAGGTATAGTACATTTATTAATATAAAGTCTATGCAATACAGAGAATCCTATAAAACGGTAACAGTATGTATGCATGTGTTATAAGTATACATTGTATAATATTATGTAACTTATCTATTTCTCCAATTTTGTCACTTATTTTCCCATTATATACTTTATACACCTTAGATTTGAAATGGAATTAGACATAATTTATCCTTATCATCAACTCTGCTTTTCTAATTGTTCTAAATATGTGATGTCACTTCTGATTAGAAGGCTAGTTAAAAAAATGTTGATTGACATCTCCCTGCTGGCGGCCGATTGTCCGCGAATCTGCAGGGGGTGGTGTTGCACCAGCAGTTAAATACGGAGAGCGTCTTGCTCTCCGCATTCAGCAAGGTCTTTTGGACCTGATCCGCACTGTCGGATCAGGTCCGACAGACCTGTAATAAATAGGCCTCTATATCTTTTCTAAAGTTAAGGCCATATGGGATAGAAGTATTCAAAGTGAATATCCAAAAAACCTCCTCTTCTCCAACTAGGGACATAGTCAATCTTTCCTGTACACTTAATAGGTTTGAATAATAAATAAAATAAATTCTCTTAAATGTTTTGCTATGGGTGTAATTGAATCTAGATCTCCAATAGATCTAACATGTTGCAATACTCTATCTTTCATTGATCTTTTAGTTCTCCCTACATATTGTTTTGAGCATCCCATACATGTTAATAAATATATAACATGTGTTGTTGCACAATTTATGTGGAACTTAAATTTATTCGTACAGTTTGTACTAGTAGAGTTAAAACTATTCCCTTCTGTCACATAGTCACAAGTTTTGCAGAAGTTTTTTCTACACTTAAAAAAGCCTTTTTGTTGCTTAAGCCAACATGATTTACCATCTCTTGGGAGATCTAAAGGGGAGACAAGATTACCTATTATTTTCCCCTTCCTAGAGATAAATTCACACCCATCCTGTACTATTATCTTCATTACAGGGTCAACATATAGAATTGGGATACTTTCTTTAACTATATTACATACATCCCAATATTGTGTACTGTAAGTTGTAATGAATTTCGTTTTTTTATTTCTCTTCCTATTGGTCTTAGATTTATAGCTTAGTAGCTGTTCTCTTGGAATCTAATCCACTTCCATTTTAGCCTTTAATAAGATTGCCTCACTATATTCCCTCTCTTTCAGTCGTTGTGTCATGATATTAACTTGTTCTAGATAGCTCTCTTGATTGGAGCAATTGTGTTTAGCATATATAAATTGTCCCTTGGGGATACCCTGTAACGTGTGCCGAGGATGATTTGAACTAAATTCCAGGATTGTATTCCCTGCAGTGGGTTTTCTAAAATGATTAGTCTCAACGATTTCCTTATCTACATTACCTGAGACAAAAATATCCAGAATGTTTATCTGAATCAGATTTTGCTCCCCTAAGAAACTAATTCCATAGCTGTTCCTATCTAGATATTTACAAAAATCATCAGTTGTTTCTTCACTACAATCCAAGATAAAAAATAAATCATCTATGTAACGTGCATATAAAACTATATTGCTTCAATAGGGGTTTCCATCCCCATAGATGTGAGACTGCTCCCACCAACCCATGAATAGATTGGCGTAACAGGGGGCACATTTTGCCCCCATAGCAGTTCCACACCTCTGGAGATAAAAACCCCCATCAAACATAAAAAAATTATGGGTAAGTAGATAATCAATGGATCTGAGGATAAACTGTTTTGTTACATTTTCAAAATTACTACATCTGTCCAGAAAGAATTCTATAGCTTGTAACCCCTTCTCATGCTGAAATGATGTATACAATGATGTTACATCAGCTACAACAAACATGTATGGTGGTTTCCATTTAATGTATTTAAACTCTGACAGAAGGGATGTGGTATCCTGAATGTAACTTGGTAATGTTTTTACAAGGGGCTGTAGAAAGTTATTCATCAACTCTGATAGTGATTCATTTAACAAATCTATCCCTGCAATTATAGGGTGTTATAGGGGGGTTGGTCAGGTCTTTGTGGACTTTGGGAAAGTAGTGGTAAATTGGTGTTACCAGATGTTCAATTACGTTTTCTTCCACTGACTGGGTAATAATATTATTATACCTAGCAGCCTTGACAATTTCTCTTGGTATAATTTTAAATTGATCTGTGGGATTTTCTGTCAATTTTGAATCTACTTCCCTGTCATTTAACTGCCTATGCGCTTCCTCAATGTATGCTTCTCTGGCCAATACAACCGCATTCCCTCCCTTGTCCGATGGTCTCGTAACAATTTTTCTATCCTGACTGAGCTTTTTTAAAGCCTCCTTTTCCCTTCTTGTTAGATTAGTTGTCTTACTATTCTTATTGCATGGGTTAGCATTAAGTTTTCTCAGCCTTTCTTCTACCACCTTCTGAAAGATTTCAATTGCATTGGATCTAGAGTGCACAGGATAGAAATTACTTTTCTTCCTACATTTGCTAAAGTCTATACTTCACTCAGTCACTAAGCCCTCAGTTATATCATTACTTTCAGTAAGCAAATAATGTAAGCTGATAATAGTACATGTTTCTGAGAATAGGAGGGGTTCTGTTTCAACAGGTTTGTCCTCTTCCAAGTTTTCCTTGTTCTGTTCCACATCAGCATCCACAAAATGTTTGTGCAACACTAATTTGCGTACAAAACTATTCACATCCAGTATGGTATTAAATAAGTTAAAATGCTGAGATGGAACAAAACCCAGACCCTTCGAGAAGACTAGTATTTCTACATCTGTTAATACCACACTTGATAGATTTAATACATTCTTATTTTTATTTAAGCATATTTCTTCTGATATCCCTGTGACCGTGTCACATAGGTTCTCTGTTGGATTACTTTCTTCTCCTTCTGATTCTGATTTCCTCGACCTTTGTTCTGATGATGTTGATGATCCTCTCCCTCTCTTACCTCTTTGTGTTTTTTTCATACACTTGGTAGAGTTTCTGTTTGTCCGTTTTTTGACAGATTACTTGTGGAGGGCTCTGTAGATATCTGTAATACTGCTGGTATCGATTCCTCTATCTCTCCTTCATAATCTGAGGATTCAATCTCATACTATCAGAGAAGGTTACATTTTTAGATTGTTTCATCTTATTTTTTTGCCATCTTCTGCTTTTGTTTCCCCCACGATTAGGATTTTCTTGAATGTCCCACCTATATACAGATTTATAATCATAGTTATACTTGTCACGTGTGATTTTTCTGGACTTAAAATTCCCACAGTTCTTGTCTGAAGGTAATCATATTTTGTTCAAATTGCTTGTCATTTTTTTTTAATTCTGGGTCTTTTTGTACAGTTCTCAATCTTTCTTGTATTTCCTTAATTTCCTGTAAAAGGTCATGCTTTTGTTTTTGTTTGAATTCTATTAATAGATCTATCAGTGCAAATGAACAGGTATCTAAGATGGCATTCCATTTATTAATAAAGTCCATCTCTGTGACCCTAAATGAGGAGAACTTCCGAATCCGCAATCCCCTAGGGATGTGTTTGTTATGTTTGTATATTAAAAATGATTTAATATCCAGTTCCAATTTTGTCTTTCTTCCTAAGTGTGTCAATTTCATAGAACAGACTGTTTATAGTATATATAACCTTTTTTTCTCAGTTTCATATCCTATAATATCATCCTCAAAGTTAGTAATTACATAGGATGATTCCTCACTGTTATCCATAATATCAGGAGAAAGAAAGTTCTTCAAAAAACGGTTTCTAGATGGAATACTACTTCCTATTTCATTATACTATTATATATTATGTCCAGCTAATGAAATGGCTAGTACTTATGTGGGTTCTCTTCCCTTATAGAGCCATTAAATGGTATACATGTAGAGGAAATGAGAGCAATGTTATACTTTCATATATTGTATCCAGTTTTACTGTATTTCAATATTATGCTGGTATAAACATGGGGAACAAATTCAGTGTTATATACACTTAGCCATTCCAGCTGTATCATAGAAATATGTACAAAGTCACATACTCACCCACCTCATCTTCACTAAAACTTATACCTTCTTTTCAATACTCAAATGGAATTCTGAGCTATATCATTTCAATGAACAAATCCCACTGACTAACCAACAACTTTGTGAGCGGTGAGCTTGCTTTTTCTTCTAACACTTTTTCCGGCACAAAGGAGAGTGGGGAAAGCATCCGGTATCAAAGAGACTCCAAACGCTAATAATGTGTCATCCAGAAATCCCAAAAATTATACACAGATACATAGAACATAGAATGCAATACAAGTTAGTACACACTGTCACTGTAATCCAAAATTCAATGTTGTATTTATATCAGCCGAATTAAGAATCCATATATAGAATTGTGTACTCACCCATCTCATCTTCAGCCATGTGTGTATATACACCAATCTTATATCTCGTTTTCAATTGTTAGGTCGGATAATATGCTGCACCCGCTCGATGGACGAATTTAATGAATTGCAAACAAAGTTGTGAGCGGTGCGCTCTCTCCTTTCCATACACATACTAAACAGCACATGGGAGAATGGGTGTGATGTCAGACGCTGGTAAACTGTGCCTAATGGTAGCGCATTCGTCCACAGCGTGATAAAAATAATACAAAAGGTCCAAAGCACAAGTCCCAGGCGTAGGTAAAATCCAAATATCTTTAATCCTAAAATAGTTTAAAAACATTGAAAATTATTAGCCATAAGTATCGCATAGATACATAGCATAGAAGGTGAAGCAGTGCTCCTAAGCAGACATGTTTCATGCTCAATGCACTTGTTCACTGCATATAGGAGCTCTGGCTTTTCCCGGCTTTTATTCACCTTATTCCTTAAAGTGATAGTGCATTTATTAATATAAAGTCTATGCAATACAGAGAATCATATAAAACAGTAACAGTATGTATGCATGTGTTATAAGTATACATTGTATAATATTATGTAACGTATCTATTTCTACAATGTTGTCACTTTTTCCCATTATATACTTTATACACCTTAGATATGAAATGGAATTAGACATAATGTATCCTTATCATCAACTCCGCTTTTCTAATTGTTCTAAATATGTATTGTTCTAAATATATATATATGTGCATTTTTGGGTGTATAGAAGTAAGTATTTAATAACAATTTGGGGTGGATAGAAATAAGTATTTTATTAAATTTGTGTTAAATGTCTGGTATGTTTTCCAAAAGTGCATTAAAAATACAGTAAAAAATACAGTATGAAAAGTTTGCAGCATTAGTGACAAATAATACAACTCTGTAATTAGTGGTGTAATGAAAAGTTTTGCTGCAAAAAATGACCCTACAGATGTTGCCCCAGCTGAACACTGGATGTTGCTTTCTTTTTTTAAATTAAAGGAACAGTTCAGCCTATCCGCTCACCAGAAGTATTTTTACTATGCACACTTGGTATGACAAAGGCTTCACTCGACCTATCAAATTACTTGATGTGCACTTTATGCAATTCGGAATCGGCATTCCTTTGTATAAACGAATGCCGAATATAGTCGCAGGTGTTCAGCTATTTTTGGACCGAATATATTTGTCTAATAGTGGAACCCACAAAGATCTGTGCAAATCCAGAATTTCAGAAAGTGCACATGTTTAATATTTATACTCCTGGTTGCTGTTTTTTCTTGAGTGCGTTCCTGAAATTTTTTTGGAAGGAACAGTTGCCTTTAGCTTGACAGAATTGCTTGCTTTTGAGGGCACTTACTTTAAAGTACACATTTGCTGTAAAACTTCACATTTCTCTAGTCATAACGGATAATCTTCCTGGAGTCATTCTGAAGTAATCGATGACTCCAGACTAGTCATCAGAAGCCATCCTGAAGTTTGCCCACAGGCCGAAATATTTAAATGAGATGACTCTAGAGTCATTCACTGGCTGTTAATGTTGGTGAAGTAATCAGTAAGGTAAGCTGCTAATCATTCTGAAGTCATCACCCAGAATTGTTTTACCATAGCTGATTACTTTGCAAGACTGATGGTGTCTGATGATGTGCAAATGACTTCTAAAGTAGTTTGATGATCATCAAATGACTCCAGGATGGTCTCTGAAGTAATCCTGTTTGTCTTTGGTACTTATAGAGCTATTTCAGAATGTTGCCACCAATGATTTTTATGCTGCAAACATTGTAATAATGTTTACTGTCTATTTAAAGTAATGAATACAATTAGAAAATAGAGTTGTTAGTAAAAATGTGTCTGAAAAGAAGATGATCTAGATTAGCATATACCCATGATTAAATGGACTGTTTACTCAAAAATGTTTGTCTTCTTTAATGTGTTCCCAATGATCGACTTAACCTGCTGGAGTGTATTAAATTGTTTACAAGTATTTCCTTTACCCTTATATTGGCATTTGAAATAGTTGATTTAACTTGTTGTATCCCCACCTATTCTGAAGGTTCTGGCCAAGCTATAGATTAGCTGTGTAAACACAGCCAGCAGAAGAAATTACACTCCCAGTAGGGTAATGAAGAGATAAGGTAATACAATTTTAATTTTTCATTGCTCTCTCCAAGTATTGGTCTTTGATTTAAAGACAGATACAAGATAAAGAAGCAGGTATAGGTACACAATGTGATAAAGTAATGAAATCGTATTATACCTACATGCTCAACCCATTTTATTAGGTTGTGGCTTCAAAACACAAAATCAGCTCCTTCATATACACAAATAAGCCTTAATACATCTCATACATTTTATACTCTGCCGTTGGTAAAAAAAAAGTAATTTGAAACACATTAAGAGAAAAGCAATTTTTGAGTATACTGTCCCTTCAACTAATAACTTTGTTTTATTTGGTAAGCTTAATAAAAAATATAGCAATTGCATTGACTTGCATTTGATTATTAGATTTATTAAAATGTACATATATTGTTGACAAAAATATATTTTTTGTAATACAAAATGGCTAAGAACATTGAGAACACAGATTAAATTAATGCAAATCAAGGCTAAAATATGCATAAAAGTTAATCAGCAAGGCTATAATTTCACCATGCATAATAATGTTAAAATTTATAACAAATATTCTTTCTAAAATTAAGTATTAATATAAAATTCTTTATTCCACAATTCAATGGCTAGTTATTAGTTTGATAGTTGAAGTCTGAATATATAATTACAACAATCTATTGTTAGCCATACAGTGAAGATCATTTTAAGACTAGCATTTTTGGAAGCTGCAGTTATTAGCCCATGGGGTTGGTTGAATTGTACAGAGAAAAAAAACAAAAAAACATTTACTATTATTTAATAGATTCTATCTTGCAGACTTTTTTAAATTTCATATTTATTGAGTGTATGACTTATTTTTTAGTGTCCATCTTATTTTATTTAGTACTAATCTCAGCCAGTAATAGCATCTGTAATATTATATCCTACTGTATATAAAAACCTGCTACAATGTACACAAATAAATATATCTATCTGGGCCTCCCTCATCATAATTCCCTGAGACACTATGAGGTTTGTGGCCAGTAAGAGAATAAGACAAGGCCAGTAGACTTTAATTCTCTTACATTATATGAACTCATTTTGATCGTTGTAGATAGATTTAGTTTGATGCTGTTTAGCTATTGATAGATCAAAGCCAACCACAATAATGCATCATATAGGCATCCGTATCACAAAATGCTTTATATAATCTTTTCCATGCAGTTCAAATATACATATAACAAATTATGAGATATCAAAATTACTGTTTTGCATTAATATTTTGATACTATTATACTTAGGTTTTTAATTCAAGGGGTTTATAACAACCGCTTAACATAAACGTGTGGGAAACAATGATAAAATTATTTATTAGAAAAATAAAGCTTTTTTTTACCAGCATAGAAATGCTGTCTAAACATCCTTCAACTACAAATGAACAGAAATGTTACAGATGTCTGCAATGTGTGTACAGTTACATCCTTATGGGGCATGATGTTCAAACTATCCTCCGTTCTGCATGAAATGTTCATTTCTGTATTGCCAGACTCGCAATCCATCTGCTGGGCGAAATGTTATAAAAAGGGGGATGACCTTCGGTATACAGGCGAGTGGTAATGTACCTTCTATAGGAAACTTATGGGGTATCTGCCTGTTCAGCAATCCGTCCACATTTCCAATGAATGCGGATCTCAGCAGTGTGAGGGGAGCATGTATTCTTCATACAACATATACTGTGCATTCAATTAAATGAAAAGTGGTTTCTGTTTTATAAAAGTTCAAATAGAAGATATGTGAACTAAATTTCACTGTACGTTCTGTAGATTTCTTACAATTAATAATCGACCACGGAAAGGCTTTTGAGACAGGTATGTGTGAAAAGGTGCACACAAGATGGAGGATATTATTTATAACATTAGAAACTCCCAGAAATGTATCCCCATTACAATACAGGTTACTCCTATGAAGCGCCCATGGAGCTCCTTTGGAACAACTATACATTTATTGTGTATGCAATTACCATTGTTAATCAGGAACAATAAAAACAAAAAAGAATGTCCTCCGACCCAACCAAGCCTTAATTTAAACACCCTTGTTAACCCCTTAAGGATCGGGTATTTCAGACTAAAACTTTCCCAAAAAGAGAGGAGCGTTTTTAGAATTTTTGCCATCACTCTATATAAACAGAAATAGAGCCTTGTTTTTTGTTTTTATTTACTTATCAAAACTATATATATATTTTAGTAGACAACCCATAGTATTGGGTTTAGGTATATTTCATGCCACCATTTCACAACAAAAGGCGATCATATTAAAAAAAAAATTAACTTTTTCACAAACTTTGGGGTTCTCACTAAAATTATTTGCATACCACTTCTGCGGTCATAACACAAATGGTTTATATCATATTAGTTTTGCTATTTGTCATGTATCGTTGCATATTGTGCCATATTATTTTCATGTCATGATACTATGGCCTCTAGTTATCAAGCCGTCAACCGCAAATACGCTGGAATTCCGCAGCGTATTTGTGGCGAGGCTGATTTGCTGTAGTTATCAAGCCCTACAGCCCGGCAAAAGTAGAATCTAGTGACGTAACATACGATCCGGCGGACTGAGTCCGACACAGATCGATGGTTACATCACTACAGATGTTCCGAATGCAAGTTCGGCACAATCTGACTACTTTTGATAGTTATCAAAGAACTAGCAGGTACACTCACCACTATTCGCCCTGGACGCGACGGATCCCATAGGAATCAATGGGAGTCAGACAGCAGCGAGAGCTCATGTTCGCTGATGCCCGATATCCCATTGATTCCTATGGGAAGTGTCTGCACCTAACACCCTAACATGTACCCCAAGTCTTAACACCCCTAATCTGCCCCCCTACACTGCCGCCACCTACTTTATACTTATTAACCCCTAAACTGCTGCCCCGATACCGCTGCCACCTACTTTATACTTATTAACCCCTAAATCGCCGCCCGACACCGCCGCCACCTACTTTATACTTATTAACCCCTAAACCACCGCTCCCGGAGCCCCCCGCAACTAAATACATTTATTAACCCCTAAACTGCTGCTCCCGGACCCCGCCGCAACTATAATAAATATATGAAGCCCCAAACCGCCGCTCCCGGACCCCTCTGCCACCTACATTATACCTATTAACCCCTAATCTGCCGCCCCCTATACCGGCGCCACCTGCACCACTAAGTCTAACCCTAAACCTAATACCCCGCTAACTTAAATATTTTTTAAATTAATCTAAATAAATATTCCTATAATTAAATAAATTAATCCTATTTAAAACTAAATACTTACCTGTAAAATAAACCCTAAGATAACTACAATATAATTAATAATTACATTGAAGCAATTTTAGGGTTTATTTTTATTTTACAGGCAACTTTGTAATTATTTTAACTAGGTACAATAGCTATTAAATAGTTAGTAACTATTTAATAGCTACCTAGCTAAAATAACTACAAAATTACCTGTAAAATAAATCCTAACCTAAGTTACAATTACACCTAACACTACACTATCATTAAATAAATTAATTAACTAGAATTACCTAACATTAAATAAAATTAACTAAAAATAACTAAAGTACAAAAAAACCCCCTCTAAATTACAGAAAATAAAAAAAATATTACAAGAAGTTTAAACTAATTACACCTAATCTAAGCCCCCTAATAACATAAAAAGCCCCCCAAAATAATAAAATTCCCTACCCTAAACTAAATTACAAATAGCCCTTAAAAGGGCCTTTTGCGGGGCATTGCCCCAAAGTAATCAGCTCTTTTACCAGCCCTTAAAAGGGCTTTTTGTGGGGCATTGCCCCAAAGTAATCAGCTCTTTTACCTGTAAAAAAATAAATACAATACCCCCCCCAACATTACAACCAACCACCCACACACCCCTACTCTAAAACCCACCCAATCCCCCCTTAAAAAAACCTAACACTACCCCCTTGAAGATCACCCTACCTTGAGCCATCTTCACCCAGCCGGGCACAAGCGGTCATCCGATCCATCCAGAAGTCTTCATCGAATCCGGGCAGAAGAGGTCCTCCAAGCGGCAGATGTCTTCACCCAAGCAGCATCTTCTATCTTCAATCAACCGGAGCAGAGTTAGGGGGGTGTTAGGGTTAGGGTTAGACTTAGGTTTAGGGGTTAATTCATTTAATATAGTGGCAGAGGTGTGGGGGGGTAGATTAGGGGTTAATCAATGTAATGTAGGTGGCGGCGGTGTAGGGGGGGCAGGATAGGGGTTAATAAATGTAATGTAGGTGGCGGAGGGCTCCAGGTGCGGCGGTTTAGGGGTTAAACATTTAATTTATTTGCGTCAGGGTCCGGGATCGGCAGGATAAGGGTTAATAACTCTATGTAGGTGTCGGCGGTATAGGGGGCAGCAGATTAGGGGTTAATAGGTATAATGTAGGTGGCGGTGGGGTCCGGGAGCGGTGGTTTAGGGGTTCATATATTTATTATAGTGGCGGCGGGGTCTGGGAGCGGCGGTTTAGGGGTTCATATATTTATTATAGTTGTGGAGGGGTCCAGGAGCGGCGGTTTAGGGGTTAATAAGTTTATTTAGTTGCGGTGAGGTCCGTGAGCAGCGGTTTAGGGGGTAAAACTGTATAGTATAGTGTGGGTGCTTAGTGACAGGCTAGCAAGAAAGCTGCGAAGAAGCTGATGAGCAGCGAGATCGATGACTGTCAGTTAACAACAGTCCGCTGCTCATCGCTCCGTACTTGGTGCGCGGCTTCTTGACAGCTTTCTTGATAACTTTGGCGAACGTATTCAGGTCTGCGGCGGCGATGTTAGGCGAGCTTAGGCGAGCGTATTGGGCTGGCAAATACAGGTAAATACGGAGCTTCATAACTAGAGGCCTATGATTCTACTGATTTGTTGAAGCAAATAAAAAGAAGAAGAATATTAAAAAAAAATAAAAAAGAAAAAAAAATGATTCTGTCACTGAAAAGGAAGATATGACCTTACTGAACACAACCAATCAAATCTATGTATCTGTTATTAAGGATGGCAGCTTTCTTGCCAGTAACAGTACGTTCTTTTTTTTCTGCTACTCTGGGGAACCTAGCTACAATGTTACATGGAGGTGGTATACACTTTAATTGAATATGATCAATACAAAGAGAGATGAAAGTTCTCAATTTAGTGAGCATTGCCTGAGGAGTTGAAGAAGACCATTCCATTTGACTTCTGTTTGTTTTAATTAAATGAAAAATTACAGTTTATGATACTCATTCTGGAAAAATACATAGGTGAAATTGAGGATTTGACTGAAAAGAGCATGTTTTCTGCTCTAATAATTTAGCAAAAGGAAAAAAGTTGGAACTAGTAGCCAAGTCTTTCGTAGTGTTGCCAAAGCACATCCCATATTTCTACTCTCAGCAACACAACCCAAATAGAATTTTGAATATATGAGACAACAGCCAGAAAAAAACACCAGTAGCTGTAGCTTAACTAACAAGTTAACTGTCTTACAAAAAAAACAACCAATAGCATAATCACCTGATCAATCTAAAATCAAAATGGGACTCAAGGGAAATCAGCTGAATTGCTTTCCTTGCAGAGTCTTGGTTATTCCAGTGGCAGAAAGGTTTATTGGACCTATGGTTTCCTCAAACGGTGTGATTGACTCAGTAGTGATGAATTCAGTTTCCAATAATAAACCGAGAAAGCATTTAAGCCATTAAAAATGTACTTACTCTTCTGGAAAGAAAAACACAATATAAAATAAAAAAACTCTAACAAGTTTGTATAGCTATTTTTATTAAGTTTAAAGGGACATTGTACATTCGATTTTTCTTTTCTTTGCATAAATGTTTTGTAGATGATCCATTTATGTAGCCCATCTGGGAGTGTTTTTGTAAAAATGTATAGTGTTGCTTATTTTTAAATAATGTTGTGCTGATTTTTAGACTCCTAACCAAGCGCCAAAGTTTTAAATGTATACTGATGTCTACAGATTCCAACATTCTCCTGTTTGTATAATGAATCTTTTCATTTGGAGGGCAGGGGGTGTCTGTTATTCCTGCTTTCTCAGCCCATTTCAGTTGGTGTCCCAGCCTTACCTTATCAAAAGTGTTAAATTGAGAGCTTCTAAGTACGTTTTTAAAAGGTTTTATACTGGATTTTTAGATCAGTATCTGTGCATATTCTTCTTTATAGTAGAGTCAATTACATGCAGTTATATGAAAATTGGTGTATACTGTCCCTTTAAATAGAGATAATTCTAATAAGCCTGTATGGAAATGAATTCATGAAATAGATAAACAATGTATATGTTTATACAGAGAAGACTACAAAATTGGTCTGTAAACCTGCTAACTTTTCTGTTATAATTTACTTTCTACACTCTATTTGAATTCTATAGTTAAAACTGTTTGAATAAACCAACAGGATACTATTTCATTGTTTATTTAAACATATATACTATAGTTATATATTTTATGTTCACGTGTGTAAGGGTTAATGTGTTTTAAGGAATAAATCAATCCATTTACCGTGACATTATTTTCTATACATGGTGGTTAGGTCTCCATTTCTTTTTGTTATTTTCCTTTTTTTGTTTGCTAATTTTACTGTAATTGGTTTTAGAAATGATTCTATATTTCAGCAGGGGATAACGAAGCAATGTATCAATGGGCAGATGGGAGTACTTTTGATGGGTCATCATTTTCTTCTACAAATTGCACTTGATTTTCCTATTGAAATTGCGTTTTCAAACAATTTAATTACTTTATTTTCCACTGGTGGGAACAAGGGACATGTAAAAAAAGAACTAATTTGACAAATGAATGACTGTTAACACTTTTGAAAACTGGAGTTACGACAGCAATGATTATGGTTGCTTAGTACTCCACAACAAAATAAAATAGATCATTGGTGACATATTAAGGGATAGATTATTAGTGGCGCATTAAAGGGACATGAAACCAAAATTTTGTCTTTCATGATTCAGATTATGTTGTGTGGTTGTCTGAAAATAAGTTTAGACAAATTGGGGAAAGTGTGGTAAAAAACTCAAATGATCCCAAAGCAGAGAGACCTAGGTATCTACGAAAGGGCAGTGCCTAGTACCAACTAAATATATAGGTTGCAGTGTGGAGAAAAAAGAAGTACTGTATGACACACTTGTACTATTGTACAGATGAGATTTACCAAACACAAGGTAGTTAGAGGGAAAAGAAGGTGGAGGATTTGAAAATAAAAGTTTTACTTGTAATAGTTTATTGGTAAAAGGATAAATAGGGACATATATTAAAACTCTTATAAAAACATACAAATACACATGCCTGCCATCTGGAGAATGAGTCATATTGACTCTCTATAATTCTTTACATAGGTATCAGGTGAACTCTGAGCATAAAGCATGGGGTGGTTTAAACAGAAAGTTCAGTTTGAGTACTATAGATAATTACAATTAAAGCCACTATAGGGTTAAAGAGAAACCCCCCCAAAGAATATTCATGAGTCTAACTCCATAATAAAAAACAAACAACAAACGGGTAGTAGTATGTGTTGCAGCTAATTGATAATAGTGAGAGCTAACTTGGTTTAATACTCAGGGCTATTTGTCTATTAGTACATAGGGAGAGTCCCCAGTATCAGGGTTCTCAATTAACTGTGTACTTATCTATGTTGCTAGTACTATCATAGAGGAGAGCCCCCCCCCCCAAGCATGTTCATGCTAAAACTAATTTAAATGATAGAAGTATATCAGAAACGGATTAGTACTCAGAGTTGTCTGTATGTCTAATGGTAATTAAAGGGACATGAAACCCAATTTTTTTTCTTTCATGATTTAGAAAGAGCATACAATTATAAACAACTTTCTAATTTACTTCTATTATCTATTTTGCTTCATTCTCTTGAGATTCTTTGCTGACAAGCATATCTAGATATGCTTAGTAGCTGCTGATTGGTAGCTGCACATAGATGCCTCCTGTGATTGGTTCACTGTGTGCATTGCTATTTCTTCATAAAAGTATATCTAAAGAATAAAGCAAATTAGGTAATATAAGTAAATTGGAATGTTGTTTAAAATTATATTCTCTACCTTAATCATGAAAGAAAATGTTTGGGTATAGTGTCCCTTTAAATTTGCTAGCACCATCACATAGTAGTTAAGGAACGTCTGCATCTCTGTCACATTTAAAGTGCAAGACCATAATCAATATTTTATTTATGGTGTGCTCTGATGACTATACACAGATAATCCCAAACACAAACTTGCTCAGATTAAAAGACCTTTACGCTAGGACCTTTTTGCAGTATGCTTGGCACTTAGCTCCATTTAGGCATAACTGCCACAATATAAGTCAGACGCTACTCAAGTAGCTATCACCGTAGCATTATAGTTTGGATTACTAAAACCTCTTTCATATCATGCTTAACAATTAGCTCCGTTTATACGATATTGCCACACTATCAATAACCGTTTTGGAGTGTTAAAGTTACATAGAATTATATTAAAGATACCACTAGTAAAATGTATGCAAAAGCACCAACATATTATCTCACAGAGAGCAGGGTGAACGCCTGACGCACGTTTCGCTACTGCTTTGTCAAAGGCAAAAGCCGCCCAACTTCTTTCCCTTGAAATAGAGTGACAGACCAATCACAGTTCGCTGACGTGTGATACACGTGTTTTGGGAGCACCAATCATTTAGTGTTAAAGTGTAAACATTAATCACGTTGTCTCAAAAGAGGTGTGTATCAGTGGACCCAATTACACCTCTCTCTATAGAATTCCGCCCACATTTGTTATAGGCGCCTACTATATTATGGAATATCATTGATCGTTATATTTCTAACCTCATGTCATACTCGGTTTCCTTGTATCTAGATCATACTGCGGGAAGGCTAAGTCTCACATAGTATGGGTATGTGTTAGTTCAAATATCTGTCATATGGTAAATCTCATCTGTACTATAGTACAAGTAAGCCATACAGTACCTCTTTTTTCTCCACTCTGCAACCTATGATTCAGATAGGGTATGCAATTTCAAGCAACTTTCTAATTTACTCCTATTATCAATTTTTCTTTGTTCTCTTGGTATGTTTATTTGAAAAGCAGGAATGTAAGCTTAGGGGCCGGCCCATTTTTAGTTCAGCACCTGGTTAGCACTTGCTGATTGGTCGCTAAATGTAGCCACCAAGCAGCAAGCGCTACACAGGTTCTGAACCAAAAGTGGACCGGCTCCTAAACTTATATTCCTGATTTTTCAAATAAAGATACCAAGAGAACAAAGAAAATTTGATAATAGGAGTAAAGTAGAAAGTTGCTTAAAATTGCATGCTCTATCTGAATTATGAAAGAAACAAATTTGGGTTTCATAACCCTTTAACTGTTGCGCACTAAGGATAAGGAGTACGTTGCGGCATTTGCGTGCGGTGAAAGTAGAGCATTTATTACTAGCTCAAAGTAAACGCATTCCCTTGAGCACAATTGAATTTAACGTTCATTGAGCTAGGGTAACTTCAGAGCTCTGGTTGACTGTTATGCTCAACAAAAAAGTTGCACAAGACACATCAGAAAAACATTTAACCCCTTCGGCCAATCAGACACAGAACTACATCATGCAGTACTTAGCTCATCGTACAACATAATGTAGATCTAATTCGACCGTAAGGAAGCTCCAGCAGTCTTGGTTGTCAAGTGACAACTGAGACTTGCTCTTCCTGGGCTTCAAACATCTGCCTTCATATAGTAACAGAGCTCAATCAATGCTCTGTTACCATATAAATGCAAACTGCCTGATAGTTACAGACAGTGACAGTGGGTCACTGTCTGTAACAATGTCCGTTTGTGCCAGTGGGAGGTTTGGGAGGGATAGAGGGAGGCAGTGAGTGGGAGAGATGAGCAGGACCCTATGCTACAGAAAATTAAGTGTGGATGGGAGAGGGAGGGAAGGGATACTACACTACAGAGAAATGGGAATCAGGGTGAGGGGGTATACGGCTGCAATGGCAGGGGAGGTAGGGGGGGACCGCTACACTACAGAAAAAAAATAAAAATTATAAATAAATTAAAAAAATAAAACTGTAAACTGGGTACTGGCAGATAGCTGCCTGTACCTATGATGGCGGGTGCCAATGGGAGGGAGGAAGGTTAGAGAGCTGTTTGGGAGGGATCAGGCAGGTGGGAGACTAAGGGGGGGGGATCCTACATAAACTGATAAACTGTCCTTTAGGTATGCCTCTTGTAATATGCTTCACATGGCAAGAGTCAGCCCTAAAGATGGCATTTTGTGCTAGGGGTTTTCTGTAGATGGTAGAATTAATCTTATTGTCTATATCAATTGACAAGGAAAAATCTAAGAAAGAGATAGAGTAGTGTTCCATAGTATATGTGAATCAGAGATTAAGGTAATTATTATTCAGATAATCAACCAATGATTCCGGGGGCGGAGCTACTCGGGAGAGCGTGCAGGTAATATCTTTTTTGGTCTGAGGACGGACGTGATATGTCCGAAAACGTTCACCAGTAAAAGGATTTGAAAAAGGTTCCCAAGGAGTGCGCTTTGTTTTTTCTGTTTTATATATATACATATACATATATATATATATATATATATATATTATATATATATATATATATATATATATATATATATATATATATATATATATATATATATATATATATATATATATATATATATATATATATATACACACACATAACAGAGGAATGGACCACACTCTTAGACCGGACCAGGTATACATCCTAAGTCACTGTAAACTCCCCAGCCCTGAACACTGACAGACAGCTGTACAGTTCCCAGCAAATTTTTCTCTATGGGTCTGTCAGTCAGACAGCTCAAGCGTTAACTTCCTGAGATGCTGAGATCTGTACATCTCTATCAGTGTTCAGGGCTGTGGAGTTTACAAAAGGCCTGTGTAATCCTGTGAGGTTACCAGTCGGTTTGTTTGAAACGGTAGCAAAAAGACTCCACACTCAGTCAAAAGCCATATTCGTAGCCACCAAGTGTAAAACCATAAAGTTTATTGGAGAATCTTAAAAACATAAGATCCAATAAAAGCAAAAACAATGAAAAGTATCAGGTGAACAATTGAAGCTTGAGCACTGTGGGTCTTTGAGTACTAACTTTTGGTTTGTTTAAAAGCACGCATTGTGTGGATTCTGGTTGAAGTCCCTTGAAGGGAGAGACCTTGACGTGGTCCAGGGCTTGAGCCTTTGGTGCCAAATGCAACTGACTCTCCCATTTCTGCTTTTAAACATTACTGTGTGCCTGCTGGTGAGTGGCAGGTTTTGTATGTGAATTAAGAATAAATAGAGCATATTCTGCTATATGAAGAACATTGGAATGTGATATATTAATATTTCATGTCGGGTTAACTAACTTGGTTAAACACGACCGGATTAGTGCGCGAGTATGGGTGTTACTTTTTTCCCCTTTTTTCTTCTGTGGGGAAATAAGTAAGCACGTTAGCGCTCATGCAAAATTTTTTTCAGTTTACTTCTATTATCAAATTTTCTATTTTTTCTATTTAACCTTTGTTGAAAATCAGGAAGGTAAGTTCAGGAGTGTGCACATGTCTGCAGTACTATATGGCAGCAGTTTTGCAACAATGTTATATATTAGCAAGAAAACTATGTGGCAGCACTATTTCCTGTCATGTAGTACTCTAGAAATGTGCACGCTACCTATCTAGATATCTCTTCAACAAAGAATAACAAGAGAACAAGGCAGATTTGATAAAATAAGTTAATTGGAAACTTTTTTAAAACTATATTCTCTATCTGAATCATGAAAAACAAATTGTGTTTCATGTCCCTTTAACGCGCGAGCAGTGCTAAATAGCGTGCCACTTGTAATATAGCCCTGAATTGAGAAAAGTTTACAGTACAATTTAAACATTGAAAAACCTTTGAAACTTGTAATGATATACTGTGAAACAGGCCAAAATAGCTTTTAAGTGGTCAAGACTGTAGAATTAAGTCAATTTATAAAAAGATCTTGCAAAAGACTGTTTTAAAATTAGCCCTATGTGGCAGCAATGTTTGTTACCATGTTTGTAACAATACTAACATTTATATGAGCAACTCTGAAGATGTAGTTATCTGTCAAAACAATAATCTATTTCTGTAGAATTTGACCAAATCATGAGGTTAATCACAATCTTCTGGCTATCGGCTCCTAAAAAACATTTTTGATTACTGGCCAAATTCGGAGTCAAGTTTCTCGAGTCACCACAATGCTATATTGTATCATTTGCTAAAAACCTGCCTCAGTGAACATGTTTTCAACAGAAATGCTCCTGAAAAGGGCTTTTCAAGTGTTAACGACCTGTTTTCAAAAGAGAAACTGTGAGGTCTCCTGAAACTAACACATACAATAGCCCATTTACACCTCGTAAGGTTACAGGGAAGTTCTATTCATGAAAAAGCTTTGCTCACTCATCAAGGAAAATACTTAGTTCCATGTGTGACATGTACCCATTGTCATCACAATACATCCTTAACACTTGGTATCCACATGAATGCTATATACTGTATGTCATTGCAGGATGGATATATTTCTATAGGCACTTCAGGACACCTACATCTACAAATTATGTGATTTCATTTTCGTTTTTCATATTTGTTTTTAATTTTCACTCGCATTGTTGCAGAATACATTCTATGTATTCATAAATACATATTTCTATTTATATCTGATGGTATTTTGGTACAATATATGTCTATACCTATATATATATATATATATATATATATATACACACAATTCAAAGATAAACAAATTCTCCCTCCAAAGGTCAACAACCTGGGTGCCAGCATGCAATGAACAGTCCAATGAAAAAAGGATGGCCTCTCAGGAGTTTGGGCAAACAATCGCCTAGATTTAGAGATTTTTTAATTTATGCAAATTATGACACTTAGGGAAGTCTCCCTAAGTGTGATGCGGGAATCCAGACGTGGACCCGTTGCTCAGTGTGCCTAGAGGGATATGGCTGCACCTTACTGACGAGGCCCACAATAGGCCGAAACGTACGTCTGGGGTTTTGCTTTTTCTCTTGTTCAGAGAGGGATTGCTTGGTATTTCGGGGCTGGACTGTACTGTGAAGTCAGGATCAGACTGATATGCTACAGGAAAGTTTTTCTCTGTGAAAGGCACATATTAAGCAAAAAGAGGCTGCTTCCAGGGTGGTAACTAGCCATAGAATGAGCTATTATGCTACTGTTCGTTCCCATGTTGAGCGCTTCTCTCTTTTTATTTATGCAAATTATGACACTTAGGGAAGTCTCCCTAAGTGTGATGTGGGAATCCAGATGTGGACCCGTTGCTCAGTGTGCCTAGAGGGATATGGCTGCACCTCACTGACGAGGCCCACAATAGGCCGAAACGTACGTCTGGGGTTTTGCTGTTTCTCTTGTTCCGAGAGGGATTGTCTGGTATTTCGGGGCTGGACTGTACTGTGAAGTCAGGATCAGACTGATTTGCTACAGGAAAGTTCTTCTCTGTGAAAGGCACATATTGAGCAAAAAGAGGCTGCTTCTAGGGTGGTAACTAGCCATAGAACGAGCTATTATGCTACTGTTCGTTTCCAGGTTGAGCGCTTCTCTCTTTTTATTTATGCAAATTATGACACTTAGGGAAGTCTCCCTAAGTGTGATGCGGGAATCCAGATGTGGACCCGTTGCTCAGTGTGCCTAGAGGGATATGGCTGCACCTCACTGACGAGGCCCACAAAAGGCCAAAACGTACGTCTGGGGTTTTGCTGTTTCTCTTGTTCAGAGAGGGATTGCCTGGTATTTCGGGGCTGGACTGTACTGTGAAGTCAGCATCAGACTGATATGCTACAGGAAAGTTCTTCTCTGTGAAAGGCACATATTGAGCAAAAAGAGGCTGCTTCTAGGGTGGTAACTAGCCATAGAACAAGCTATTATGCTATTGTTCGTTCCCAGGTTGAGCGCTTCTCTCTTTTTATTTATGCAAATTATGACACTTAAGGAAGTCTCCCTAAGTGTAATGCGGGAATCCAGACGTGGACCCGTTGCTCAGTGTGCCTAGAGGGATATGGCTGCACCTCACTGACGAGGCCCACAATAGGCCGAAACGTAAGTCTGGGGTTTTGCTGTTTCTCTTGTTCAGAGAGGGATTGCCTGGTATTTCGGGGCTGGACTGTACTGTGAAGTCAGGATCAGACTAATATGCTACAGGAAAGTTCTTCTCTGTGAAAGGCACATATTGAGCAAAAAGAGGCTGCTTCTAGGGTGGTAACTAGCCATAGAACGAGCTATTATGCTACTGTTCGTTCCCAGGTTGAGCGCTTCTCTCTTTTTATTTATGCAAATTATGACACTTAGGGAAGTCACCCTAAGTGTGATGCGGGAATCCAGATGTGGACCCGTTGCTCAGTGTGCCTAGAGGGATATGGCTGCACCTCACTGACGAGGCCCACAATAGGCCGAAACGTACGTCTGGGGTTTTGCTGTTTCTCTTGTTCAGAGAGGGATTGCCAGGTATTTCGGGGATGGACTGTACTGTGAAGTCAGGATCAGACTGATTTGCTACAGGAAAGTTCTTCTCTGTGAAAGGCACATATTGAGCAAAAAGAGGCTGCTTCTAGGGTGGTAACTAGCCATAGAACGAGCTATTATGCTACTGTTCGTTCCCAGGTTGAGCGTTTCTCTCTTTTTATTTATGCAAATTATGACACTTAGGGAAGTCACCCTAAGTGTGATGCGGGAATCCAGATGTGGACCCGTTGCTCAGTGTGCCTAGATGGATATGGCTGCACCTCACTGACGAGGCCCACAATAGGCCGAAATGTACGTCTGGGGTTTTGCTGTTTCTCTTGTTCCGAGAGGGATTGTCTGGTATTTCGGGGCTGGACTGTACTGTGAAGTCAGGATCAGACTGATTTGCTACAGGAAAGTTCTTCTCTGTGAAAGGCACATATTGAGCAAAAAGAGGCTGCTTCTAGGGTGGTAACTAGCCATAGAACGAGCTATTATGCTACAGTTCGTTTCCAGGTTGAGCGCTTCTCTCTTTTTATTTATGCAAATTATGACACTTAGGGAAGTCTGCCTAAGTGTGATGCGGGAATCCAGATGTGGACCCGTTGCTCAGTGTGCCTAGAGGGGTATGGCTGCACCTCACTGACGAGGCCCACAATAGGCCGAAACGTACGTCTGGGGTTTTGCTGTTTCTCTTGTTCAGAGAGGGATTGCCTGGTATTTCGGGGCTGGACTGTACTGTGAAGTCAGCATCAGACTGATATGCTACAGGAAAGTTCTTCTCTGTTAAAGGCACATATTGAGCAAAAAGAGGCTGCTTCTAGGGTGGTAACTAGCCATAGAACAAGCTATTATGCTATTGTTCATTCCCAGGTTGAGCGCTTCTCTCTTTTTATTTATGCAAATTATGATACTTAAGGAAGTCTCCCTAAGTGTAATGCGGGAATCCAGACGTGGACCCGTTGCTCAGTGTGCCTAGAGGGATATGGCTGCACCTCACTGACGAGGCCCACAATAGGCTGAAACGTACGTCTGGGGTTTTGCTGTTTCTCTTGTTCAGAGAGGGATTGCCTGGTATTTCGGGGCTGGACTGTACTGTGAAGTCAGGATCAGACTGATATGCTACTGGAAAGTTCTTCTCTGTGAAAGGCACGTATTGAGCAAAAAGAGGCTGCTTCTAGGGTGGTAACTAGCCATAGAACAAGCTATTATGCTATTGTTCGTTCCCAGGTTGAGCGCTTCTCTCTTTTTATTTATGCAAATTATGACACTTAGGGAAGTCTCCCTAAGTGTGATGTGGGAATCCAGACGTGGACCCGTTGCTCAGTGTGCCTAGAGGGATATGGCTGCACCTCACTGACGAGGCCCACAATAGGCCGAAACGTACGTCTGGGGTTTTGCTGTTTCTCTTGTTCAGAGAGGGATTGCCTGGTATTTCGGGGATGGACTGTACTGTGAAGTCAGGATCAGACTGATTTGCTACAGGAAAGTTCTTCTCTGTGAAAGGCACATATTGAGCAAAAAGAGGCTGCTTCTAGGGTGGTAACTAGCCATAGAACGAGCTATTATGCTACTGTTCGTTCCCAGGTTGAGCGCTTCTCTCTTTTTATTTATGCAAATTATGACACTTAGGGAAGTCACCCTAAGTGTGATGCGGGAATCCAGATGTGGACCCGTTGCTCAGTGTGCCTAGAGGGATATGGCTGCACCTTACTGACGAGGCCCACAATAGGCCGAAACGTACGTCTGGGGTTTTGCTGTTTCTCTTGTTCAGAGAGGGATTGCCTGGTATTTCGGGGCAGGACTGTACTGTGAAGTCAGCATCAGACTGATATGCTACAGGAAAGTTCTTCTCTGTGAAAGGCACATATTGAGCAAAAAGAGGCTGCTTCTAGGGTGGTAACTAGCCATAGAACAAGCTATTATGCTATTGTTCGTTCCCAGGTTGAGAGCTTCTCTCTTTTTATTTATGCAAATTATGATACTTAAGGAAGTCTCCCTAAGTGTAATGCGGGAATCCAGACGTGGACCCGTTGCTCAGTGTGCCTAGAGGGATATGGCTGCACCTCACTGACGAGGCCCACAATAGGCCGAAACGTACGTCTGGGGTTTTGCTGTTTCTCTTGTTCAGAGAGGGATTGCCTGGTATTTCGGGGCTGGACTGTACTGTGAAGTCAGGATCAGACTGATATGCTACAGGAAAGTTCTTCTCTGTGAAAGGCACGTATTGAGCAAAAAGAGGCTGCTTCTAGGGTGGTAACTAGCCATAGAACAAGCTATTATGCTATTGTTCGTTCCCAGGTTGAGGGCTTCTCTCTTTTTATTTATGCAAATTATGACACTTAGGGAAGTCTCCCTAAGTGTGATGTGGGAATCGAGACGTGGACCCGTTGCTCAGTGTGCCTAGAGGGATATGGCTGCACCTCACTGACGAGGCCCACAATAGGCCAAAACTTATGTCTGGGGTTTTGCTGTTTCTCTTGTTCAGAGAGGGATTGCCTGGTATTTCGGGGATGGACTGTACTGTGAAGTCAGGATCAGACTGATTTGCTACAGGAAAGTTCTTCTCTGTGAAAGGCACATATTGAGCAAAAAGAGGCTGCTTCTAGGGTGGTAACTAGCCATAGAACGAGCTATTATGCTACTGTTCGTTCCCAGGTTGAGCGCTTCTCTCTTTTTATTTATGCAAATTATGACACTTAGGGAAGTCACCCTAAGTGTGATGCGGGAATCCAGATGTTGACCCATTGCTCAGTGTGCCTAGAGGGATATGGCTGCACCTTACTGACGAGGCCCACAATAGGCCGAAACGTACATCTGGGGTTTTGCTGTTTCTCTTGTTCAGAGAGGGATTGCCTGGTATTTTGGGGCTGGACTGTACTGTGAAGTCAGCATCAGACTGATATGCTACAGGAAAGTTCTTCTCTGTAAAAGGCACATATTGAGCAAAAAGAGGCTGCTTCTAGAGTGGTAACTAGCCATAGAACAAGCTATTATGCTATTGTTCGTTCCCAGGTTGAGCGCTTCTCTCTTTTTATTTATACAAATTATGACACTTTGGGAAGTCGCCCTAAGTGAAATGCGGGAATCCAGACGTGGACCCGTTGCTCAGTGTGCCTAGAGGGATATGGCTGCACCTCACTGACGAGGCCCACAATAGGCCGAAACGTACGTCTGGGGTTTTGCTGTTTCTCTTGTTCAGAGAGGGATTGCCTGGTATTTCGGGGCTGGACTGTACTGTGAAGTCAGGATCAGACTGATATGCTACAGGAAAGTTCTTCTCTGTGAAAGGCACGTATTGAGCAAAAAGAGGCTGCTTCTAGGGTGGTAACTAGCCATAGAACAAGCTATTAGGCTATTGTTCGTTCCCAGGTTGAGCGCTTCTCTCTTTTATTTATGCAAATTATGACACTTAGGGAAGTCTCCCTAAGTGTGATGCGGGAATCCAGACGTTGACCCGTTGCTCAGTGTGCCTAGAGGGATATGGCTGCACCTCACTGACGAGGCCCACAATAGGCCGAAACGTACGTCTGGGGTTTTGCTGTTTCTCTTGTTCAGAGAGGGATTGCCTGGTATTTCGGGGCAGGACTGTACTGTGAAGTCAGGATCAGACTGATATGCTACAGGAAAGTTCTTCTCTGTGAAAGGCACATATTGAGCAAAAAGAGGCTGCTTCTAGGGTGGTAACTAGCCATAGAACGAGCTATTATGCTACTGTTCGTTCCCAGGTTGAGCGCTTCTCTCTTTTTATTTATGCAAATTATGATACTTAAGGAAGTCTCCCTAAGTGTAATGCGGGAATCCAGACGTGGACCCGTTGCTCAGTGTGCCTAAGGGATATGGCTGCACCTCACTGACGAGGCCCACAATAGGCCGAAATGTACGTCTGGGGTTTTGCTGTTTCTCTTGTTCAGAGAGGGATTGCCTGGTATTTCGGGGCTGGACTGTACTGTGAAGTCAGCATCAGACTGATATGCTACAGGAAAGTTCTTCTCTGTGAAAGGCACATATTGAGCAAAAAGAGGCTGCTTCTAGGGTGGTAACTAGCCATAGAACAAGCTATTATGCTATTGTTCGTTCCCAGGTTGAGCGCTTCTCTCTTTTTATTTATACAAATTATGACACTTAGGGAAGTCTCCCTAAGTGTAATACGGGAATCCAGACGTGGACCCGTTGCTCAGTGTGCCTAGAGGTATATGGCTGCACCTCACTGACGAGGCCCACAATAGGCCGAAACGTACGTCTGGGGTTTTGCTGTTTCTCTTGTTCAGAGAGGGATTGCCTGGTATTTCGGGGCTGGACTGTACTGTGAAGTCAGGATCAGACTGATATGCTACAGGAAAGTTCTTCTCTGTGAAAGGCACGTATTGAGCAAAAAGAGGCTGCTTCTAGGGTGGTAACTAGCCATAGAACAAGCTATTAGGCTTTTGTTCGTTCCCAGGTTGAGCGCTTCTCTCTTTTTATTTATGCAAATTATGACACTTAGGGAAGTCTCCCTATGTGTGATGCGGGAATCCAGACGTGGACCCGTTGCTCAGTGTGCCTAGAGGGATATGGCTGCACCTCACTGACGAGGCCCACAATAGGCCGAAACGTACGTCTGAGGTTTTGCTGTTTCTCTTGTTCAGAGAGGGATTGCCTGGTATTTCAGGGCTGGACTGTACTGTGAAGTCAGGATCAGACTGATATGCTACAGGAAAGTTCTTCTCTGTGAAAGGCACATATTGAGCAAAAAGAGGCTGCTTCTAGGGTGGTAACTAGCCATAGAACAAGCTGTTATGCTATTGTTCGTTCCCAGGTTGAGCGCTTCTCTCTTTTTATTTATGCAAATTATGACACTTAGGGAAGTCTCCCTAAGTGTGATGCGGGAATCCAGACGTGGACCCGTTGATCAGTGTGCCTAGAGGGATATGGCTGCACCTCACTGACGAGGCCCACAATAGGCCGAAATGTACGTCGGGGGTTTTGCTGTTTCTCTTGTTCAGAGAGGGATTGCCTGGTATTTCGGGGCTGGACTGTACTGTGAAGTCAGGATCAGACTGATATGCTACAGGTAAGTTCTTCTCTGTGAAAGGCACATATTGAGCAAAAAGAGGCTGCTTCTAGGGTGGTAACTAGCCATAGAACAAGCTATTATGCTATTGTTCATTCCCAGGTTGAGCGCTTCTCTCTTTTTATTTATATATATATATATATATTTATATATATATATATATATATATATATACACACAATTCAAAGATAAACAAATTCTCCCTCCAAAGGTCAACAACCTGGGTGCAAGCATGGGCTTGGGGGCTTTTTTATTTTATTAGGGAGTCGGTGTAATTAGCCTAATATTCTTGTAATCTTTTTTATTTTTTGTAATTTAGTGTTTTTTTTTTTTTTGTAATTTAGTTTAGTTTATTTAATTGTATGTAATTGTAGTTAATTTATTTAATTAATTTATTGATAGTGTAGTGTTAGGTTTAATTGTAACTTAGATTTGGATTTATTTTACAGGTAACTTTGCAATTATTTTAACTAGGTAGCTATTAAATAGTAAATAACTATTTAATAGCTATTGTACCTAGTTAAAATAAATACAAAGTTGCATGTAAAATAAATATAAATCCTAAAATAGCTACAATATAATTATTCGTTATATTGTAGCTATATTAGGGTTTATTTTACAGGTAAGTATTTAGCTTTAAATAGGAAGACTTTAGTTAATAAGATTTAATTTATTTCATTAGATTAAAACTATATTTAATTTAGGGGGGTGTTAGGGTTAGGTTTAGACTTAGCTTTAGGGGTTAATAAATTTATTATAGTAGCGGCGAGGTCCAGTCGGCAGATTAGGGGTTAATACTTGAAGTTAGGCTGCGGCGATGTTAGTGAGGGCAGATTAGGGGTTAATACTATTTATTATAGGGTTTGCGAGGCGGGAGTGCGGTGGTTTAGGGGTTAATACATTTATTATAGCGGCGGTGCGGTCCGGTCGGCAGATTAGGGGTTAATAAGTGTAGGTAAGGTAGCGGCGACGTGGGGGGGGGCAGATTAGGGGGTAATAAATATAATATAGGGGTCGGCGGTGTTAGGGGCAGCAGATTAGGGGTTCATATGGATAATGTAGCTTGCGGCGGTGTACGGAGCGGCAGATTAGGGGTTAATAGTATAATGCAGGTGTCAGCGATTGTGGGGACGGCAGATTAGGGGTTAATAAGTGTAAAGTTAGTCTTGTTTAGACTCGGGGTTCATGTTAGGGTGTTAGGTGCAGACTTAGAGAGTGATTGCCCATAGGAAACAATGGGGCTGCGTTGGGAGCTTAACGCTGCTTTTTTGCAGGTGTTAGTTTTTTTTTCAGCCCAAACTGCCCCATTGTTTCCTATGGGGATATCGTGCACGAGCACGTTTTGCCAGTTTACCGCTACCGTAAGCAACGCTGGTATTGAGGGTTGAAGTGGCGGTAAATTAGGTTTAACGCACGCTTTTTGGAGCCTAACGCAGCCCCGCAGACAACTCTAAATACCAGCGTTGTCTTAAGGGTGCGTTGGGAAAAAAAGCTGCGTTAGCTACGTGGGTCTTTACCGACGACAAAACTCTAAATCTAGGCCAATGTCAGCTTTTATTTGTTGACGTTTCAGGGACCAACTGTCCCTTTCATCAGATTAGTGTAAACAAACATTGTGAAGTACTACAATATATAGTGAAAAATGTGCCAAACAATCACATACCCCTCCTCTCAAAATTCACGCCCTGCAGAGCCTTGGACCGCATCAGTGCATTCCATAATATTGGCAAACCTGAAGTTATGATGATGTCACTTCCGGTTTCTGTGTGAGTAAAAAAGTGTATAATATAATTTTTAGAGGAGCAAACAATGATCAGAATATACAATCGTATTGTTATATTAACAAAGGTTGTTGCTAATCAGAAAAAGTGAACCTGCAAATGTATATCAACATATTGGATCATATAGGCTAATATGTTGATATGTGTAGCTTCTATTTACGATTGTGCTCATATGATGATCACTTCTCATCATGTGTGTAATACAATCATGAGTGAAAAAACAGTGTATAATACAGTAAATATCTGTGTCCTTTAAATCTAACTGATTCGTTTAGATGAACCGACTCATTAATGTTGCCATAGCAACATAGATACACACCACTTAGGGGGGTAGTTATCAAGCCGTCTACTTTACCTGCCTTCGCCGGTTCAATACGCCCGCCTAAGCTCGCCTACCATCGCCGCCGAGGACCTTCAAAATTTCGCCTAAGTTATCAAAAAAGCTGTCAAAAAGCCGTACACCAAGTACGGGGCGATGAGCAGCGGACTGTGAGAATTATCACTCATCCGATCTTGCTGCTCTTCGGCTTTTTGACAGCTTTATTGATACCCCTGTCACTAAGCACCCACACTAACTACACTGTTCTACGCCCTATACCGGCGCCCCCGGAGCCCCCGCAACACAATAAAGTTATTAAACCCTAAACCGCCGCTCCTAGACCCCGCCGCAACTCTTATAAATGTATTGACCCCTAAACCGCCGCTCCCGGACACCGGCGCCACCTAGATTATACCTAGTAACCCCTATCCTGCCCCCCCTGTACCGCCGCCACCTATAATAAAGTTATTAACCCCTATCCTGTGGATCCCGGACCTCGCCGCAACTAAATAAATAGTTTAACCCCTAAACCGCCGCTCCCGGACCCCGCCGCAACCTATATTAAACTTATTAACCCCTAATATGCCCCCCTACACCGTCGCCACCTATAATAAATTTATTAACCCCTATCCTGCCCCCCCTATACCGCCACCATTATAATAAAATTATTAACCCCTAAACCTAAGTCTAACACTAACCCTAACACCCCCTAACTTAAATATTAATTAAATAAATCTAAATAATATTTCTCTTATTAACTAAGTTAATCCTATTTAAAACTAAATACTTACCTTTAAAAAAAAACCTAATATGGCTACAATATAAATAATAATTATATTGTAGCTATCTTAGGATTTATTTTTATTTTACAGGCAACTTTCAATTTATTTTAACTAGGTACAATAGCTATTAAATAGTTATTAACTATTTAATAGCTACCTAGTTAAAATAAAGAGAAATTAACCTGTAAAATAAAAACTAACCTAAGTTACAATTACACCTAACACTACACTATACTTTAATAAATTATTCCTATTTAAAACTAAATACTTACCTGTAAAATAAACCCTAAGATAGCTACAATATAATTAATAATTACATTGTAGCTATTTTAGGATTTATATTTATTTTACAGGTAACTTTGTATTTATTTTAGCTAGTTAGAATAGTTCTTAAATAGTTATTAACTATTTAATAACTACCTAGCTAAAAGAAATACAAAATTACCTGTAAAATAAATCCTAACCTAAGTTACAATTAAACCTAACACTACACTATCATTAAATTAATTAAATAAATTAGCTACAAATAACTACAATTAAATACAATTAAATAAACTAACTAAAGTACAAAAAATAAAAAAAGCTAAGTTACAAAAAATAAAAAAATAAGTTACAAACATTTTAAAAATATTACAACAGTTTTAAGCTACTTACACCTAATCTAAGCCCCCTAATAAAATAACAAAGCCCCCCAAAATAAAAAAATGCCCTACCCTATTCTAAATTAAAAAGTTACCAGCTCTTTTACCTTACCAGCCCTTAAAAGGGCCTTTTGCGGGGCATGCCCTAAAAATTCTGCTCTTTTGCCTGTAACATAAAAATACAACCCCCCCAACATTAAAACCCACCACCCACATACCCCTAATCTAACCCAAACCCCCCTTAAATAAACCTAACACTACCCCCCTGAAGATCATCCTACCTTGAGTCGTCTTCACCAAGCCGACCACCGATGGAACTGAAGAGGAGATCCAGAGCGGCAGAAGTCATCATCCAAGGGGCACTGAAGAAGTCTTCCATCCAATGAAGTCATCATCCAGGCGGCGCTGAAGAAGTCTTCCATCCGGGCGATGTCATTTTCCAAGCGGCATCTTCAATCTTCTTTCTTCCGGATCCATCTTCATCCCGCCGACGCGGAACATCCTTCTTCCCCGACGGCCGACGACTGAATGAAGGTTCCTTTAAGGGACGTCATCCAAGATGGCGTCCCTTCAATTCCGATTGGCTGATAGGATTCTATCAGCCAATCGGAATTAAGGTAGGAAAAATCTGATTGGCTGATTGAATCAGCCAATCAGATTGAAGTTCAATCCAATTGGATGATCCAATCAGCCAATCAGATTGAGCTCGCATTCTATTGGCTGATCGGAACAGCCAATAGAATGCGAGCTCAATCTGATTGGCTGATTGGAAGAAAGATGTTCCGCGTCGGCGGGATGAAGATGGATCCGGAAGAAAGAAGATTGAAGATGCCGCTTGGAAGATGACATCGCCCGGATGGAAGACTTCTTCAGCGCTGCCTGGATGATGACTTCATCGGATGGAAGACTTCTTCAGCGCCCCTTGGATGATGACTTCTGCTGCTCCAGATCTCCTCTTCGGTTCCATCGGTGGTCGGCTGGCTGAAGACGACTCAAGGTAGGATGATCTTCAGTGGGGTAGTGTTAGGTTTATTTAAGGGGGGTTTGGGTTAGATTAGGGGTATGTGGGTGGTGGGTTTTAATGTTGGGGGGGTTGTATTTTTATTTTACAGGCAAAAGAGCAGAATTCTTTGGGGCATGCACCGCAAAAGGCCCTTTTAAGGGCTGGTAAGGTAAAAGATCTGGTAAATTTTTAATTTAGAATAGGGTAGGGCATTTTTTTATTTTGGGGGGCTTTGTTATTTTATTAGGGGGCTTAGATTAGGTGTAAGTAGCTTAAAATTGTTGTAATATTTTTTAAATGTTTGTAACTTATTTTTTTAATTTTTTGTAACTTAGCTTTTTTTATTTTTTGTACTTTAGTTAGTTTATTTAATTGTATTTAATTGTAGGTATTTTATTTAATTAATTTATTGATAGTGTAGTGTTTAATTGTAACTTAGGTTACGATTTATTTTACAGGTAATTTTGTATTTCTTTTAGCTAGGTAGTTATTAAATAGTTAATAACTATTTAAGAACTATTCTAACTAGCTAAAATAAATACAAAGTTACCTGTAAAATAAATATAAATCCTAAAATAGCTACAATGTAATTATTAATTATATTGTAGCTATCTTAGGGTTTATTTTACAGGTAAGTATTTAGTTTTAAATAGGAATCATTTAGTAAAGTATAGTGTAGTGTTAGGTGTAATTGTAACTTAGGTTAGTTTTTATTTTACAGGTTAAGTTCTCTTTATTTTAGCTAGGTAGCTAGGAACTTATTAGTGAGAATGACTGCACCCAAACAACCAGATCTGGTCCCTCTGAGAAAGACATCAATTTGAGTAGATTTAAAGAAAAAAGCTTTTTTTTATCCTAACCACAGTAGGGGTCAACACCTTCAGGTATTTCAACAGACCTTAGAAACTCAATTGATTGCTTTAGATAATAAGAACAAAACTACTAATACACATACAAATAGTAATTTGACATTCCAAGAAAGAAAAGCAATTCAGACACTCAAAAATGATCAGAATATTGTGATCAGGGAATCCGACAAAGGTGGTAATATGGTGATTTTAAATAAAAGTGATTATTTGATTGAAGCAAATAGGCAACTTGCCAATACCGACATATACCAACCCCTTTTGTCTGATCTCACTGAATCATTTAGGAAGATACTATCAGAAGTAGTTCACAAAGCAAAATTGGATGGGGTTGTCTCAGAAAAAGTTATGGAGTATTTACTACCTAAGAACCCTTGTGTACCCATATTTCATCAGCTTCCTAAGCTGCATAAAGATCCTAAACACCCCCCAGGCCACCCGATTGTGGCGGGCATTGGTTCATTAAATGAAAGGATCTCTGATTTGGTGGATACCTTCCTTCAGCCTATAGTTATTGATTTATTTGGTTATTTGAAGGATACTACAGCATTTATTGAAAAAATCAAACCTGTAGCATTGTGTGACTCTTACAGATTTGTCACTTTAGATGTCACTTCACTTTATATCGCCATTCCTCATGCTTTAGGTTTGGAGGCATTAAAAAATGTTCTTACTAATCATACCACATATGATTTTTTCACTAATCAGTTTCTTTACATAGCGGTTTAGTATCTTCTCACACATCATTTTTTTATGTTTGAGGGCCAGTATAATCTCCAGAGAAGTGGCACTGCTATGGGAGCAAAATTCGTCCCTTCCTATGCTAATCTCTATATGGGGTTCTGGGAGCGGTGCCACGTCTTTGGAGATAATAATCCCTTTCGGGAGAATATTGTTTATTTTGGCAGGTACATTGACGATTTGGTGTTGGTGTGGGACGGAGACCAGCAATCTGTTGCTCGATTTCTTGAATATGCTAACAGAAATAAATTTAATCTTTTTTTCACTATGACTGAGAACGTCAACATGATTAATTTTTTGGATGTCACCTTGACATCTTGCACTGATACACATTCCATTGAGATTGAACTTTACAGAAAAAGCACAGCGGGCAATACTATTTTGCACTCGACATCATGTCACCCCAGACACACTATTGAATCCATTCCATATGGACAATTAGTTAGAACTAAACGTAATTGTAAAACAGAACGTAAATTTCAATTACATGCACAATACACCAATCAGAGACTTGAAGCCAGGGGTTATGATTCTAACCTTTTGGATAAAACCAAATTTAGAGTAGACTCCATAAATAGGGAGAACTTGATACATAAAGACACTATTAAGAAACAAAGAATTGGTACCAAACCTACCTTCATTACCAATTACAGCAGCGATTACAAAAAAAATTGCGACATTGTACGTGGTTGCTTACCTATCCTTGAAAGTGATGCAAAACATCAGAAAATTGTTGCTGAGGGGTGCCATTTTTCGGCATGTAGAGCTAAAACTCTGAGAAACATTTTGGCTCCCTCAATGTTGCCTTGCAATAATAATCAAACATGGCTCACAAAAAGGTTAGGATGTAAAAAATGCAATGGTAAAATCTGCAAAACCTGTACAGGAATAAAATTTAAATCAAGTAACACAAACAAGGAGTTTGACATACGCTTTAGAATTACATGCAACACTACCCATGTCATTTATTTGTTAACATGCCAGGGATGCAAAAAACAGTATGTAGGGTGCACGAAACGCGCTCTACGCGATAGGGTATTACAACACCTTAGAGATATAGGGAATCCAGTTAGTACTACCCCTATAGCGAAACACTTCAGACAGGAACATAATTCCAATGATTCCCTGTTAACTGTACAGGGCATTGATCATGTGCCCAGACATAGAAGAGGGGGAGATAGGGAGAGACGTTTAGACCAGAGAGAGGTGTTTTGGATTTTTTAATTTACAAACAAAGCACCCCTCTGGTCTAAACTCGATCATGGATGTGGATTTATTTTATTAAGCTTATTGAGTTTATTTATGGAAATTTACTTTAATATATAATTCAGTTTTAACACAATATACTTGGTTTCTAATATTTTTGAATTACAAATAGCATAGTATTCATTACATTTGCAATTTCATTTATATATAATATATGTTTTTTTGCTTAAAACTATAGTGTACTAGAGCCTATCATTTTGATCCCCTTTTTAAAGGGTTAATGAGGTACAGGTGCCTGCAATTGTCTTAAAGGGACACTGTACCCAAAAGTTTTCTTTTGTGATTCAGATTGAGCATGACATTTTAAGCAACTTTCTAATTTACTCCTATTATCACATTTTCTTCATTCTCTTGGTATCTTTATTTGAAATGCAAGAATGTAAGTTTAGATGCCGGCCCATTTTTGGTGAACATCCACCAATAAAAAAGTGCTGTCCAGAGTACTGAAACCAAAAAAAAGCGTAGATGCCTTCTTTTTCAAATAATGATTGCAAGAGAACGAAGAAAAATTGATAATAGGAGTAAATTAGAAAGTTGCTTAAAATTGCATGCTCTTTCTGAGATACGAAAGAAATTTTTTTTGGGTACAGTGTCCCTTTAATGTTTTACCTTTAAATAGAACTAACAGGTGGGAACACAAGTTATGCCAGTGAACAAGGGCTGAGACTTGGCCTGAAACATGTTTGGCGTTCTGTTCTAAACCCTGTTGCAGGCCTGCAACTGGTTTATGCATTTTTACATGTTTTGACATGATATTTACATGGTTTTTAACTTTTTTTGATAATTAAAGATCTGCTTTTTTTAAGAAAATATATTTTTGCCTTTTTGGAGCTGCGGGATGATAGAGTGTGTCTAATATATATATATATATATATATATATATATATATATATATATATATATATATATATATATATATATATATATATATATATATAATTATATATAGATATTGATATGTAGGAATATCTATTTCAAAATACTTAGAACATATTCTGCTATGTGCAGAACATTGACATTTGAAATATTTACAGTAAATACACAGTTTAACACTTTATTAAAAATGAATATTGTATAAATATGCTTTTACATGTTTTCATCTACTTAAAGGGACATGAAACCCAAATTTTTTCTTAATTTGAAACAACTTACTAATTTATTTCTATTATCTAATTTGCTTTATTCACGTTTTATCCTTTGCTGAAAAGCATATCTAGATAGGCTCAGTAGCTGCTGATTGGTGGCTGCACATAGATACCTTGGCCTCTAGTTATTAAGGTCTGGCGGACCTGATCCGACACTGCGGATCAGGTCCGCCAGACCTCGCTGAATACGGCGAGCAATACGCTCGCTGTATTCCGTATTGCACCAGCAGCTCACAAGAGCTACTGGTGCAACGCCGCCCCCTGCAGACTCGCGGCCAATAGGCCGCCAGAAGGGGGGGTGTCAATCAACCCGATTGTACTCGATCGGGTTGATTTCCGGCGATGACTGTTATGGAGCAGTGGTCTTTGTGACCGCTGCTTCATAACTGCTGTTTCTGGCGAGTCTGAAGACTCGCCAGAAACAGAGGCCATCATGCTCCTTACGGAGCTTGATAACTAGAGGCCCTTGTGTGATTGGCTCACCCTTATGCATTGCTATTTCTTCAACGAAGGGTATCTAAAGAATTAAGCAAATTTTATAATAGAAGTGAATTGGAATGTTGTTTAAAATTGTATTCTCTATCTGAATCATGAAAGAAAACTTTTGGGTTTAGTGTCACTTTAACTGCAAAGGGATCCAATACACTTATATATATACTGTATATGTCTATATATGTATACATATTTATTTATAAGTTTATATATGTATATGTCCGTAAATACAAATATGCACATATAAATGCATAAATACATCTGAACACATATATATATATCAGGGCTCAAAATTTCCACTTGCCATTGGTGAGTGGAAATTTAATGGTGGAGAGTGAAAATTAGGGGCTGATTTATGTAGCTGCGAATGCAGCTGTTTCCACGCTCCTTAAACTGGTCCACCACCTCTGAGGCAGCGGACAGCAATCATCCCGATCAGATACAATCGGGATGATTGACACCTCCTGCTAGCGGCCGATTGGCCACGAATCTGTAGGGGGCGGCATTGCACAAGCATTTCACAAGGAATGTTTGTGCAATGATAAATGCCAATAGCTATAGCGGATCATGTCCACCCGACACTTAAATCAGCCCCACTGTCTAAAGTTTGGTAGTGTGTTGTAATTTAGATATTGTATTTGCAAAATACACACTTCTATTTGAGCAGTGACGAAAACACATTTTGGGTTATGTGCTAAAAATATTATCTACAGGGATATTATATATCTATGAAAGGACAAGGATATGTTATTCCTCTAGGGATGTAGGGACCCCATTAATGCTTAGACTGTTACTTCTGAGAGGGTAAATGGGGGCAGAGAGAGAGAAATTGGAGAAGAAAAGTGGAAGTGGAAGAAGAAGGTAAAGTTAAGAGAGAGTGGAGAAAAAAAAAAAGAGAGAGGGCAAAGAATTAGTAAAGAGAAGATAACTACCCCCCAAGTCTGCTAGGCAATGTTTAAATGCAATAACACAGCTTATACATGTAAATAAAGTTAATTTTATATCATTTTTAAAAGTGTTGTGAGTTAGAGGCTGTGAAAATAGTAATTTTTGATCATTTTATTTTGAAAAAAATATTAATTAAAAAGTTTGGATTTCGGAATTCTGGATTTAGGAATATGTACCGGTGTAATGCAAAATACTTATAATAACTTTTGTTTTTACAGGATTTGTACTTCTATTAAAATGTAATTCATGACCCCGCTTCCTTGTGGTTTAGTCGCTTTCTTATACCCTTAAACAAGATTGCCCAACTGGGAATGGGTTTTTATAGGAGACAAGCCTCTGTGCACATTAATTCCAAACTCATTCACGAATGCTCGTTCTAGACTACAAGTTAAAAAAATATGCACTGTCATGAACGAGTTGGAAATTAGCGTGCACGGAGGCTCGTTCCCTATAAAAACCTGTATCTGTACGCTGTTGACACTTTGTAAGTATATTTTATAACTGTATGTCTAACAATAATAAAACTGTTTAGTCTTGAGTCTAGGTAGCGCTTTGTTTTTGTTTGTTCACCTAACATTCACCTAGATTACAAGTTTTGCGTTCGTGTTTTAAATCTTAAAAAATGTCCATTTCCGCGTTAAAATAGCACCGCAGCCATTACAAGTCTTGTCGGTATAGCTGTACTGCAAGCCTTTTAGCCTGTAACGCAACGTCAGTCCCACACTCGTAAAAATTACGTTTTTTATGGGACTTCCATAGCGCTGTTATTACGAGTTTTGCGGTGAGGCTAAAAAGCTTGCGTTCCAGCCTATACCGACAAGATCCATTTCGCAATCTAAAAGCAGTAGTTATGAGTTTTACGCAACAAAACTGTTACATAAAACTCATAACTAAAGTGTCACATAGTACACTAACACCAATAAACTACCTATTAACCCCTAAACCAAGGCCCTGCCGCATCATAAAACACTATTGTAAAGTTATTAACCCCTAATCTGCCGCTCATGACATCGCCGCCACTATTAAAAATGATTAACCCCTGTTCCGCCTCTCCCGCCACTATACTTAAGTTAGTAACCTCTAAACCGCCGCCCTCCCACATCGCAAACACTATTTAAATATTATTAACCCCTAATCTGCCGTCCGCCCACATCACCCCCACTATACTAAAGTTATTAACCCATAATTCCGCCGCCACTATAATAAACCTATTAACCCCTAAACCGCAAGCCCCCCACA